>NC_084975.1:7361834-7480392 GCF_963691925.1 Scomber scombrus | reverse complement strand
GTATGGACGCTGTTATATAACACTGCTGCTCATTCATGAAGTCAGTCGTGTTGCTAAGAGTCTTTGCTGTGTCACTGGAGATAAAAAAAAAAACAACACACATGTACTCAGTAAGAGGGATTTAAAAAAGTGACTTAAGGCTACAGCTTTATCTTTATTAAAGGTAAACTTAACCGATTTTCAACTAGCATTGTATCATTATAATGTTTGTAGTATATGTTAATGAACAAGGTTGAACTTCCCTCCATGTTAGTTCCCCTCTGCTCATTTTTCTGCAAGTTTTGCATCACCCAACAGACTTTGTAGATCTGGTCCAGACTACAAGCTTACATTTCCTCATTTTCTGTAGCGATGCCTTCAAGGACTGTAAAATGTGAGTCTCCCAACGCACTCCCGTTGACCTTGTTGTGCTAGTGATAGGGAAGAGGAGAAAAATAAATGTCATACTACTAAATAATTTAAAATATCAGCATATTTGGAAGAAAACTAGTTACCTCATGATATGAGGCCGAAGATCGCGCTGTTGAATCAGACACAACCAATTTAATGCTAATGAGTTTCTCTGTGACCTAAACAGACAATGAGCAGAGACTATGGTGGTTGGACATCAGTCTTTATCCCCTCTCTTGGAAGAATATTTTGTCAATTTTTAAGTTAAAAGTTAAAGTTAAAATTAGGAGGTTATGTCTTCAAAAAAAGTGTGCTCTAAACAATTTAGTGCTTACACAGCAAAAAGGTCACACTCACAAAGCATGGGAAAGACATTTTACCAGTTCATAATCATCAAAAAAGACTAATAATGCCCATATTTCATCTCTGAAACAAAGAAAGCAGAAGTGATTATCCAAGTTCAACTAGTGCATTACTTAGGAAGATATAGAATATTCAGTAAATATATTTTTCTACATTGTTTCAAGTTCGTGTTATGCTTCTTCAAATAACTAAACTACAAATTAGTGGCACACATGAGACTATGGTGGTTCGCCACACTCTTTATAATTGATGGGAAATGCTGGGTAGCTTTATAAAATGTCAGAGCAGAGATGTGGCGATTTTATTTTTTACAATTTACGGGACACAACAGAGCATGGAGGAAAAAGTGACCACTGGGTCTACGTTATAGTGGCAGGCGATAGATGTGTTGCAGTCTGGGAGGCTGGTGCAGCATCGACTGGGTGCCCGATGCAGAGAGAACAGAGACTGAAAGGAAAACTCTGCACTGCAACAAACTTTGTGGTGCTTCGGTAACCCTGACTTTGTTTTCTGACAGAATACGCAATTGTCCACATTTTCCCCCCAAAACAAGCTAAAATGAAAACGACAGACTCTAAAATTTCTTTAACTGTCTAACAGTGGCAGCTCTTGCTAGTGTGCAGCCCTCATTAACGTGAAGCTTACATTGATCAACATAACTAACTCCAACGCGCTGTTTGTTTTATAATCCTTGAGAGTAGATGTTTCTGTGATGATCTTGAAGATATAAAGATGAGGCCAATCAGGAGTTCATTCTTAATGCACGTATAATATAATCTTGCTGGCATGTCAGGCATTTCTTTAGTCTTTAGTCATACGGCACCAATGCCAAAAGTAATTTCACATTCCTACTACACAGGTGACCTTGTTTTTAAAAAATGATCATATTCACAGTGGTGAATTACATCTTTATATAGAAGAATTTTTGGTTGTGTGTAGTGCACTCCTGCTGCACCCTAGCAATAATAAAAACCTAACAGTCATTTAAGGAGAGGATTTTTTTGTCCATTATAAAATGAACTCCACATTTTTTCCATGACTTATCACTTTCCCTCAGCCTGACCTGACTTAAGTTAGACTTATGTTCATTTTCTGGAGACTTACCCGGACCCTGACCTCAACAACTGACCTAAAAATCAGCTTTTTCCATTAATTAGGGATAAGCCATCCACAATTAACTTGTCCTAAGTCTGAAATTTACCCCGAAAAGTAGCCTATGACAGACCACACATTCACTGGGATGTATTATCTCCATGGCATTGTCTGACGTGGGTATGATAGAGGTTGGAGATCGCTTGGGGGCGGCACAGAGTGATTAAAGATTCACAGTAAATGGTGGAGCCAATTTGCTCCGGTGCCTGAGGCCCGGGTCTCTTCATGGTTGTTGCTGGGGCAACCTATCCCTGCCTGAGTGGGATGACACTTGAAAGACCCTGAATGAGTCAAAGATGAAAGGTCGAAGAGTTTGTAGGGCGTTTATTGATCATGTATCATGACTGAAGTCAAAGAAGGAGGTGGTTGGTGGAGGATGGACAGAACACGGGCTTAAAATCACAAGGAGACGGCCAGTTTTTGTCTTGTTCAGCCTGTATATAAGGATGGACGAAGGGAGGTGTGACGTCACCCATTGGATTTCATTGGACCCGAACTGTCAATCACAGCTGTCAATCAACACCTACAAGGCAGATATCAATGCTACAATTCATCTATCAATCTTATTAATGGAACAATAATTTCCCAAACAACCACCAGAAGATTGATTTACTGTTTCTGGAGATAAGTTGACACTTTTTGGATGGGACTCAGGTAGATCCAGGGAATTTTTGGAGCCAGCATCTTGCAGCCATCGGTGGCATTGCACTTCATGGTACTTATGCATTGGCTTAGTGCCGCTTGGTCTTGTTTCATAATTGGATGTAGTTTGGTTTGAACAGGATGTTTACTTGGGAAATGACAATGGGACATGAGGTCATACTGTTTAAATGGAGTGCAAAAGTTCATAAATAATTTGAAATTACACTGTGATGTAACTGCAAAGATTATGTTGTTTGTGAAGCCCTGATGAGTCATATAGGAACACTTCCAACTTTAGCAACTCCCAATACAAGTATCAAAGAAGAGCCTGCGGCAGACAGCAGTGTGCGCTGATATAACTGTTTGCAAGACTTCTGTAATAAAAAAAAATAACGTGTGAAAACTCAGTCAAAAAACAGACAGTATGTGAGACATTTTATGAAAGGTATTGGTAAGAAACCCTCTGTTGGAATCTACGTTGGATTTATACCTCAGTAGTATCTTTATTGAGTGTCTGTATCAAATATTCATGGAGCTGCAGCTACTAAATGCATAGCTGTAGGTTAAAATGTGTAAATCTTTCTATTAGCATTTTAAAAATTGTGAACACTTGGGGCTTCCTACCTGTTGGAGGACTTATATTCATTTCAACATTTTGTGCTCAAGTGCTACCGTACATCTGCAGGTGTATTATTAACTGTAGTGCTGTATGTTAATATCAGACCATACGCTGAACTGTGTGACATGATAAGAATTATTTTACATTTTAAAATCTGAGTGCACGTTAATGTAAGGAGCCCCTGATGGGACATGGGGAAAAAACAATATTAAGGCCGTGTTTTATTACATTGACGGCTTGAAATGCTTTTATCTGCTCAAAAGATACAAGTCATTCTCACACTTTGATTAATTTCTGCACAAGATACAATTTGTTCTCATATTTTGATTAATTAACCAGAACAAATAAATGACATGGGACATAAAACATCATTTTGAGCACTCAGTGTAGTAAAATGTGGGGAGGACAGATTAAAGGAAAACCCAACATAAAGTTTCTCAGTAAGGGGTTGGACCATAATGTGCTGACAGAACAACCTCGATGCTTCTTGGCATTGATTCTACAGCTTCTGAACTCTACTGGAAGGATTAACACCATTCCTCCAAAAGATATTCCCTCATTTGGTCAATCAATTGATCAATCCATCAAACTTTACTTGTATAGCACTTTTCATTCATCGCAATGTAACACAAAGTGCTTTACATAGTCAGAACAAACAGACAAACAAAGAAGAAAAAATCATAAAAAATAGAAACTCAGGAACCATTATCATAACTCTCAAGAATCTGCAATGAGGAAACAACAGAGGTAAGATAAAAACATTTTTAAAAAATGAATACATAAATAAATAAAATAAATAGCTAATAAAAGATTAATAAAATATAAAAAAGATATAAAGGGAAAGAATTTTAAAAAAGTCACTATAGAATAAAGTGAGTAAAACCGGAGATGTTAGGAGTAAAAGAGTAATAAAAGGGTTAAACAGACATAAAAGGTTAAAAGGGTTATGAAGAAGAACATGATAATATAGAATTAACAGAATAGTCCAAGTAGTAAAACAGACTAAAGTATAAAATTAAAGACAGATTAATAAATAAATAAAAAATTCATTTGAAAGCCAAATTAAGAAGGTAGCTCTTTAGTTTGCTTTTGATGATGGTGGTGCGGAGCGCTGTCTGACACGTTGGTCCCAAATCTCCCAGAGGTGTTCAGCTGGGTTGAGATCTGTTAACTGTGAAGGTTAAAGTTTATGATTCACATCATTTTCATCCTCATCAAACCATTCAGTGACCCCTCGTGCCCTTTGGATAGGGGGCTTTGTCATCCTGGGAGAGACCACTCCTCTCCAGATAGAAATGTTTCAGATGATCACTCCGAAAACAACTTTGTATTGATTTGCAGTGACCCTTCTCTCTAAGGGGTTAAATGGACCCAAACCATGCCAGCAAAGCACCCCTTCAAAGCATAACAGAGCCCCCGGACCCCCTCACTGTAGGGGTCAACCATTCAGACCTGTACCCTTCTCTTGGTGAACGCCACACATGCCCTCGCCTACTTGTTGAGAGTATGACGCAGGATGACTCATCTGATCATATCACCTTTTTTATCTCCACATCTCTGTAGACCAGTGCTGATGGTTTTTGCACCGCTGAACTCTCAAATGTGCGTTCATCTTTGTAATGAAGGGTTTATGTACTGCGAACCCTCTTTATAACATCCCTCCTTATGTAAGTGTCGACGGTCTGTTCTTGCTGACAGTCTGATCACGTCTTACATTCACATACAGTCACCTTAAGAAAGAGTTGCTTCTTTTTCTTCTTCTTCTTCTGTTTTTCCTTACGTATCACACTAATGCACAAGCATCACAGTCATCAAATGTGCGTTATCGACCACAATTTCCGACCCTATTTACTGACGTCTTTCCCATAGATCTAAATGTCACTTAAGTCCTTGTTCCAATTGAAACACCAATCAGCTGAGCAGTCTTTGTGACTGAAGCTCCTGCCATCCGTGCCGCAACAATCAACCCTCTTTTAAAGTCACTTAGATCTTTTCCTATTTTCATCTCAATCAGCTGGGCCTGCTCAGCTTTTTTATACATACCACAGAGCATGATTGGATGTTAATTGCCTGATTGTACCATGCAGTGCACCAGTATGGAAGCATCTGCAGTCGTTAAGTTTCTCCACACATTTATTCAAGTTTTTCCTTTAATTTTCCCCCCGTCTGTATAGTGATTTATATACGTTTCCTCTCTTCGGACCTCCTGGGGCTCTCTATTCATGGACTTGACAGTTCTGAATATTAGGAAGTAATTCCTCATTTGTTCATCTTCTCATTGTCTCATATCACCTCTCCCAAATATTCTTCTACTTGCTGTAATGTATGCTTATCTGGAAGTAAAGAGAAAAAAAAAACTTTTCCTGTTTTTAACTTAATCATTCTAGGCTTAAAGTAATATTTTTAAACCTAAAATCTGAGAAATAAGTGGTATTAATTACTTTAAAAAATCCCTTCTATCTCTCTCCTCGGCTCTCGTATCACTTCTTTTCCCGAGTCCTCTTTAACACGATCACTCCCAGGTCACAGCAGTATTAGCAGTTTTGCTCTGAACTTTGAAACACATGGTAGTAACTTGTAACACTGGAGATCCAGGATCCAGTTTCATTCATGCTTTAAGGTATTTAGCTGTTTTGAATGTGGAGGTAAGAAGGAAAGTCTCATTTGAAGGTGCTAACATGGAGTTATCCACAGGGATTAAGCAGCTGCTATCACACCAAACATTCCCTCAGGTTGACACCTTTAATAACAGCTTTCATTCCCATTTAACAGAGCCAGCTGGTGTGAACTAAAGCAGTGACAGTGACCAGAAGTCCAGTTCATGATCTTTTAGCTCCACGCTAAAGGTCAAGCTGTCATCTTTCCCTTCACTTTCAAATAGGTATCATTTTTATTTATTCAGTAAGGGTTTGCTCACCATTTATGTTGTTTTTCTTTCTTTTTTTAAAGAATGAGCCTCCCACCATTGTGTACTTACAGTATTTGTACAAACAGCAGAATAGCCGTGAGGGAAATGTGTGGGGAGACAGACAGGAAGTATATTATCTGGCAGGATTTGAGTAAATGGGGCCCAATTGTGGTTACACAACTATTACTGGTACTTCCAATTACTTCAAATAACATGGGGAAAAAAAGTTATTTTCTATAGGTCAAAACATATTGATTTCATTAAGATATTTATAATGAAAAATCACTCGGGTGAATGAAAAACATACTTTGTGAAAGACATAGTTGGTAAACATCATCTGGCCAGTCCATGTCCCAGAACATGTAATGCAAAAATCCCAATCAAAACAACATTTGTATAAATCCAATCAAAACAAACTTTATTTGTATAGCCCCTCTTGTACAGGTTAGTGCAACTCAACATGCTTTACATATGACTGACAAGCTGATAATAATACAGATAATAAGATAGAACAAATGTTTAAACAGTTTGAGGCTAATGCACCCGATTACAATATATTAATGTGGAAAAAACCAACAACAATAAGAACTACATAAATCCATAAAGAGCTATAACAAATAAAATAAGAGGGAGTTAAACATGAATGCATTACAATAAATGATTAAAAGTAATCAATAATATCCACCTTATTAGCCTATATGCCCTGTATCTGCTGAGCCTTACATATGGATCATGACATGACCCCATGAGAGGATGATTTGGATTATATTTACCCCGTAAACATGAAATAATGTCTGTAGTGAGGTGGCATGATTAATTATGTTAAAATTGTGATTTTTGACTAATTTTTTTCTAAACATCCAATCCTCATTTCTCCCTAAGCTGCATCAACAAATATGAAGACTGAATTGACTTGTTTTTTTGTCTCTTTTTTCCCTCCTGCCTGTTCTCAGTAATCATGTGGTCAGTAATCATGTGGTCTAACATGTTTGATAGGCAGACAGAGGAGTACATAGTGTCTGAAAAAGAATCAAGAAAATCTCGCTTGCAGTGGTGAGGAAGAGGAGGAAATAATGTAGTCAAACTGTGATGTCTAGCTCTGATGAAAATGTTGCTGGAAGGTAAAAAAGACTTCCTGTGAATTCCAGCTGAGAATATGTAAATATTTGGTTTCACTCTCATTTTTTCTTCTCTTGTCACTTTAATAGATTTTGGAAAGTGATGGAGGAATGATTGAAAGAGTAATTGGCAGAAAATAACATACTCATACACGTACTGTACAAACAGGCACACATATTACATCCAAGCCTCCCCACTAACCTGTAATGTTTGTCATGATGTTGTAAACATTCTTCTGAAGTCACACGCGGGGAAAAGAGCAGAACAAACACTTGTCTAATCATTTCTCACTTTCTCATGTTTACGACACCGCCGTTCCTTCCTATTCCCATCGCCAATCACCTCTTGCCTCTAAAAAAAAACGTCTTCCTGTGTCTATCTCCGTGGCTGTTGTCTCTATATTGGACGTTGAGACGAAGGCAGTTTCATCACTGTTAAGCTCTGCTAGATTGCCTTGAAGGAATCGATTGAGCACAGTGACGGCTGAAGTTATGGTTGTGAAGCTCGGAGCTCTTTTCCCCCGTGCCAGGATCAGGATACTGTGTCGGCTCTTCATTTCCTGTCTGATGTTTCAGAGCTCCTGAACTTCTTTTTTTCTCCTTCATACAGGGCTGAGCAACAATTTGTCAGTATCCTTGCATGTTCATTGACACCTGCTGGACATTTTGTGTTGCAACCATGTGCTTTTGTTTGTTTTGGGTAATGACTCCGCCCTCACCTGTCATGCTTCCATGTGGTCATTGTCGGCCATTTTGTGCTCACCTGTACTCCGTTAACTCCTAATGATTAGGCCTACTTATTCTGTGCTCTGTCAGCCCCAGTTTGTCAGATTGTCCCAGTCTTTTGTTCTGAGCACATCTACCGTTGTTACCTGCTTTTCCTGTCTGCCAACCTGCTTGTTTGTACTCTGCCTGTGAACCTGGTTTTTGGATTTTGCCTGCCGATTTGGATTATCTGCCTGTTTGGACTGCTTATTTGGACCTGACCCTTGCCTGCCTCTAGACCACTCTTTGGACTGCCCTCTAGTTTGTCAGCTTTTTTCCTGTTTCAGTTTTGTGGCCAAGAGCCTGCATTTTTGTTGAGTTTTTTGACCGTTTGACGGGACATTCTTTGTTGGAGTTGTTTTTTGACTTTTTCTGTTCAATTAAAAACTCTTGAATTTGGAACTTTCTGCATTTGGGTCCGAACTTTCTACAAAACCTGACATTACAATCTGACCAGATAATGGACCCAGCAGAAATAAGTAAGGTTCTTGATCGGCATGGAGCAACGCTGGGGAGACACCAGGCACAAATTGAGTTTGTTTCCAGGACGTTGGAGGCAGCTACAGCAAGTGTGACTGACCTTGCTGCTAGGGTGCAACAGCTCCAGTTAGCCTCCTCAGTACCACCTCCTCCAGCTGCTCCAGCCCGAGAACCTCGCCTGCCTCCACCTGAGACTTACTCAGGAGATCCAGGATCCTGTCAGTCATTCCTAGCTCAGTGTGAGCTGATTTTTGGACTACAGCCATTGACTTTTCCTTCCGATCGTTCTAAGGTTGCCTACATCATCACCCAGTTGTCTGGAAGAGCTCGTGAGTGGGGAACGGCCATCTGGAGCAACCAGGTGGCGATCCAGGATGACTTCACTCAATTCACTGGTGAAATGAAGAAGGTCTTCGATCGCTCTAAACAGGGAAGGGAGGCTGCTCGTGAGATCCTTAACCTCCGTCAAGGCCGCAGGTCAGTGTCCGACTTTGCAATAGAATTCCGGACTCTGGCGTCCTCTACTGGTTGGAACCTGGAAGCTCTGTATGATACGTTTTTCAATGGACTTTCTGAAGGGATTAAGGATGAACTCATTCCCCGCGATTTGCCTTCATCTTTTGATGGCTTGGTGGATGTGGCTATCCGTGTGGACACTCGGCTAGGTCAGCTTCATCGGTTGAAGACAACCAGTAGTTCTCAGCGGACTGAGCTTCGTCGAGGGTCCAGTTCTCCTCTTCAGGTCCTTGAGGGGGGATCAAGGTCGTCCACTCCGGCTCCTCCAGAGCCAATGAAGATAGACCGGACTAGTCTTTCACCAGCTGAGAGACAGCGAAGGCTGGAGTCTCGTGCCTGTCTGTACTGTGGTCAGCGTGGCCATTTTGTTTCAACCTGTCCTGTAAAAGACAATGCTCACCAGTGAGGCGGGGAGTACTGGTGAGCGCAATTCCCTCAAGGATCTCCCCATCCCTTCGCACTGTTCTGCAAGCAACTGTGATGTGGAGGAGCCATCATCACACCACCTCCGTCCTCATTGACTCTGGAGCTGAAGAGAGCTTCATTGACGTATCACTGGCCACCAGATGGGGAGTTCCAGTAACCACCCTGCAAGTGCCATTGACTGCCTCAGCGCTAAACGGGACCTGTTTCGCCAAGGTAACCCATATCTCATCCCCGGTGAGTTTGATGCTCTCTGGTAATCACACTGAGGAGATTGCTCTTTATGTTATTGATTCACCACAGATTCCCATAGTTCTTGGTCACCCTTGGTTAGTCAAACACAACCCGCACATTGATTGGGAGAAGAATTCTATTTTGGGCTGGAGCCCATTCTGTCATTCCCAGTGTCTGAGGTCTGCCCTTAACCGGTTCCCTGTTTTTCCTGAGCTACCTGAGGAGTTTCCAGACCTGTCAAGAGTTCCGGAGGAATACCTAGACCTGAGACCCGTCTTCAGCAAGTCCAGGGCAACTTCTCTACCACCTCATCGTCCATATGATTGCTCTATAGAGTTGCTTCCTGGAGCTTGTCCGCCTCGAGGTCGTCTGTACTCTCTGGCGCCCCCTGAGAGAATGGCCATGAACAAGTACATTGAGGACTCCCTAGCAGCAGGTATTATCCGTCCCTCGTCCTCTCCAGCAGGGGCAGGGTTTTTCTTTGTGGACAAGAAGGATAGATCATTAAGACCTTGCATTGATTACCGGGGCCTCAATGATATTACGGTTAAGAACAGATATCCTCTTCCCTTGATGTCCTCAGCCTTTGAACTATTACAGGGTGCCACAGTGTTTTCTAAATTGGACCTTCGTAATGCCTATCATTTGGTGAGAATCAGGGAGGGAGATGAGTGGAAGACGGCATTTAATACACCCACAGGGCACTACGAATACCTTGTAATGCCGTTTGGACTGACCAACGCCCCAGCTGTGTTCCAGACTTTGGTCAATGATGTACTGCGGGATATGGTAAACAAATTTGTTTTTGTTTATTTGGACGATATTCTGATTTTTTCCAAGTCCCTTCGTGACCATGTCCATCATGTCCGATTAGTTCTTCAGCGGTTACTAGAGAACCAACTTTATGTAAAGGCTGAGAAATGTGAGTTCCATCAACGCTCCACATCGTTTTTGGGCTTTGTCGTCTCTGAAGGTGGTGTTGGGATGGACTCCTCTAAGATCAAGGCAGTCATTGATTGGCCTACCCCTCAGTCCCGCAAGGATCTGCAGAAGTTTCTGGGTTTTGCAAATTTTTACAGACGGTTCATTCGTAACTATAGTTCTCTTGCCTCTCCTCTAACTGCTCTGACATCCTCCTCTGTCAGGTTTTTCTGGTCGGAAGTGGCGGAGAAGGCGTTCCAACAACTGAAGAAGCGTTTCACCTCTTCTCCCATTCTGGTTATGCCAGATCCTTCGTGTCAGTTCATTGTTGAGGTGGATGCCTCTGAGGTAGGGGCTGGAGCTGTCCTGTCCCAGAGGTCCAAGGAGGACAATAAGCTGCACCCATGTGCCTTTTTCTCCCACAAGTTAACGCCTGCTGAGAGAAACTACGATGTCGGGGACCGGGAACTTCTGGCGGTCAAACTCGCTCTGGAGGAGTGGCGTCATTGGCTAGAGGGCGCTGAGGTTCCTTTTCTTGTGTGGACGGACCATAGGAACCTGGAGTATTTGAAGTCTGCCAAACGACTCAACGCACGCCAGGCCAGGTGGTCTCTTTTTTTTAGTCGGTTCAATTTTACCTTGTCTTTCCGTCCTGGGTCCAAGAATGCTAAACCTGACTCTCTTTCTCGACAGTTTAGTGCTCCAGATGCTGCCCCTGCCCCTAACACCATTTTGCCTTCTCACTGTTTAGTGGGTGCAGTTTCTTGGCATATAGTCTCTGTGGTTCGCAGTGCCCAGCAACAGGAGGCTTGCCCAGCTGGTTGCCCCCCTAACCGCCTGTTTGTCCCCAGTTCTGTCCGTCCTCAGGTTTTGGAGTGGGGTCACTGCTCCCGACTGACCTGCCATGCCGGGGTTAGGAGGACTATGGCATTTCTCCGTCAACAGTTTTGGTGGCCCCGAATGGTTGCAGATGTCCAACCCTTCATTGCTGCCTGTCAGATTTGCGCCCAAAACAAGAGCTCAAATCAGCCACCTGTCGGACTCCTCCAGCCGCTCCCGGTACCCAGACGACCATGGTCCCACATAGCCTTGGATTTTGTGACTGGCCTCCCGCCTTCTGATGGTAACTCTGCTGTCCTGACTATTGTTGATCGGTTCTCCAAGTGTGTGCACTTTGTCCCTCTGCCTAAACTCCCTTCTGCCAAGGAGACAGCTTCTCTCATGGTTAACCATGTCTTTAGGATCCATGGAATGCCTTTTGACATGGTGTCTGACCGAGGTCCTCAATTTGTGTCCTCGTTTTGGAAGGAGTTCTGTAGGCTTATTGGAGCCACCGCCAGCCTCTCTTCAGGATTCCATCCTCAGACCAACGGCCAGACAGAGCGGGCCAACCAGGACCTTGAAAGGGTTCTTAGGTGCCTGGCGTCCCAGAATCCCACATCCTGGAGTCGGCATTTGGCATGGGCTGAGTATGCCCACAATTCTCTCCCTGTTGCATCTACGGGTCTCTCCCCTTTTCAATGTTGCCTTGGCTACCAACCACCTCTCTTTTCTTCCCAGGAACTTGAGGCATCGGTTCCATCGGTCCAGGCGTTTGTCCGGCGGTGCAAGGCGACGTGGAGACGTGCTCGAGCCTCTCTGTTGCGTTCGGGTGCCCAGGTCAAGCGGTTGGCAGACCGCCGAAGGGTCAAGGCCCCCCACTACAGGAGCGGTCAGAGGGTTTGGCTCTCTACCAAGGACCTACCTCTCCGAGTGGACTCACGTAAGCTGGCTCCCCGCTTCATTGGGCCCTATGTCATCGAACGGGTCTTGGGCAGATCTGCAGTCCGGTTGCGCCTGCCCCTCTCACTTCGCCGAGTCCATCCCACCTTCCATGTGTCCCGGGTCAAACCTGTCTGTCACAGTCCTCTGTCTCCCCCGGCTGTGCCCCGCCCTCCCCCCCGGCTCGTTGATGGGGGTCCTGTCTACACTGTCGAGAAGCTGATGGATGTTCGCCGGCGTGGGCGTGGTCTCCAGTTTTTGGTTGACTGGAAAGGGTATGGGCCAGAGGAGCGGATGTGGGTTCCCGCCCGCCACATTGTGGATAAGACACTCATTAGAGACTTTCGCCAGCAACACCCACGCCATCCTGCCTTGACGCCGAGAGGCGTTCGTTGAGGGGGGGGTAGTGTCAGTATCCTTGCATGTTCATTGACACCTGCTGGACATTTTGTGTTGCAACCATGTGCTTTTGTTTGTTTTGGGTAATGACTCCGCCCTCACTTGTCATGCTTCCATGTGGTCATTGTCGGCCATTTTGTGCTCACCTGTACTCCGTTAACTCCTAATGATTAGGCCTACTTATTCTGTGCTCTGTCAGCCCCAGTTTGTCAGATTGTCCCAGTCTTTTGTTCTGAGCACATCTACCGTTGTTACCTGCTTTTCCTGTCTGCCAACCTGCTTGTTTGTACTCTGCCTGTGAACCTGGTTTTTGGATTTTGCCTGCCGATTTGGATTATCTGCCTGTTTGGACTGCTTATTTGGACCTGACCCTTGCCTGCCTCTAGACCACTCTTTGGACTGCCCTCTAGTTTGTCAGCTTTTTTCCTGTTTCAGTTTTGTGGCCAAGAGCCTGCATTTTTGTTGAGTTTTTTGACCGTTTGACGGGACATTCTTTGTTGGAGTTGTTTTTTGACTTTTTCTGTTCAATTAAAAACTCTTGAATTTGGAACTTTCTGCATTTGGGTCCGAACTTTCTACAAAACCTGACACAATTAGTCACATAAAAATCATAAATACACTTTTGACACCGGCACTCTTCAGACTGCATGAGGTTGCTGTTTTTACTTAGTCCCAAATGGCCTCTTAAACAAGTGCTGTGCTGCTGTGAATGCCAGCAAATAAAGCTTCATGACAAAAAAGGTCTTCGTTATTCAATTTATAATCAATATTTAACTTCTGAATGCTACAAATTAAGTCCACCTAACATTTTTAAGAGAAGCATTGCGTACATGATCAATTCAGCATTATTCCATTGTCCCATCACTAATATATGATTGCGTTTGTCAGTATTGGGCAAACTAGGTCTTAAATAATGACTATTTTCTGGGGCACAAATTGCTAATTTTTTTTTCTTCACACAATTCACTTCTTAAACTTTTTAATATACTCAATACAGCCCTCAGATTTCTCTGCATGTAGTGTTGAATTTAGATGAAACACCTGTATTCTACATTGCACGACAAATATGTACAAAGTCACGTACATATTGTGAATTACAGCACTGTCTTGAAAGGCAGTGAGGATTTTCTATTTCATCTGTTTTCTTATATCAAAAAGGAAAGATAAGAACTGATCAACTAATATCTGCACAATTAACTCTAAATGCTCTTAATCCTCCCTTAATGATCAATCAACTCAAACTTACCTTTCACAAAAATCTCTCTCAAAAACATACAAGAATCTGTTGAAAATGTCGCCATTCCCACTCGAAACTGAGAAGAACATCTAGCTGTTATCACTGAAATCAACTATTGGAAACAAATCTGAAATAACACCTTTTCAGTATCCCTTAAACACTAAAATACATTCACAACATGTTATTCTTCATATTTATTGTTATTATTCAACCCATTTTTTTCCACATTATTCAACTTTATTCAAACATTAAACAGCTCAGTTAGGACATGTGTGCTATTACTTTTCTCATTCATACCCTTCCTACTTTCTGACATATACCAGTTTTACTCCATTTAAATGAATGGACAAATGTTCAAAATCGACACTTTTTCATCTCTTATCTGTTTATTCAGACTTTCAGCTATAAAGTTCATTCCAACCTTGAGATGTTCAACATATTTCATACATTGAAGGTGTTATTTAACTTAACCCATTAAAACCTGCTCATCTTCAACCTCTTCCAGATTTTTCATCCATTCACACAGAAACTTTATTCCAGCTTTAAAAGGGTCACATCACTTGTGGATTTCTCACATTTACATATCATTGATATTTTTTACACAATCACAGTTCGAGTTTTATTTAAAAAAAAGAAAAGAAAAGAAAAAGTTATTTAAGTGAGAGTGGCTGCACCGGAGATCAGATACTGAATACATCTCAAACCTTCACCTCAAAAATGAAGTGAAATATTCTTTAGAAAGGACTCTAAAGGAGAAGTGACAGCATTGTTCAGCAAGAGCAGAAGATCAAATATCATCTTTGGACATATTTTTAAAATCAAAATAACTAGCTAGCTGTCAAGTGCTACCTGCCGCTGTTACCAACAAAGGAGAAACTGAGCTGGGGAAGCAGGTGAGGACACCAGGCAGGGAGAGGGCAAGGACCAGGACCTCCAGCTGAGAGAGAAAACCCAAAGCACAAAACACTCAGCACTCTGTCCTGACAGAGGTGGCTCACACTGGGAGGTTTGCAAGCTGATTCTGAAAGGGAACATTTGATCTGCAAATGGACCAGAACCCGTCCAGGGGTCAGGACCGTCAGGACGCGGCCCTAATCAGACCAGCTAACCTACCTGACCTCTACCTGAGTCCTCACAGCGCTCTGATTCCAACAATGGTGTCCAAAGACTCCTACAATCCCGATTTGTTAGTGGTGGTTTGTTTTTATTTTTTATTTGTTTATCTTTAATTTGCTTCCCTCTTATTCTTGTTTCTTAATTGATTTTTAATTCAACAAAGTTGCTCTTAAATTTTTTGTCCTTCTGGGGGTTTTTTTTCTTTTTGTTGTTGTAAATGCACACAAACACTCCAGCACACAGACACAGACACACACTCTAGCAGCAGCAACTGATTATTATATCTTTTGTTATTAGTATTGTGTTTTTTGTACCATTATTTTTATTTCTTTAGTTTCTGTTGGTTCGTCTGTTTTATTTTAAAGTTTTGTTGGGTCTAGTTCTTGTCTTATTTTCTTACTTTATGTCTCTACCTCTGTTCTGTGTTTATGCACCAATAATAAAAAACAATGTTTTATTTAAACTAGAATAGAATATATCTTTATTGTCATTGCAAGTATACAATGAAACTTCATTTGAGCAGTCCAATTGCAGCATAGAAAAAAAGATATATACACGTAACACCAGTAAACATGCACACGAGCCCAAACACATCTCACCCATACCCATGACCACATACACATTCATACCCATACCAATAAAAACTTTAAAATATGTGTTCTAAAATATAAATAGAACTGAAATGATAAATGGATTAATCGATTCGTTTTGTCATTTTTAAGAACTTGATGCTTATCTTATGTCATATCATATATGAAGGTAACATGATTATCTTCAGGTTTTTAGTTGAATAAAACAAAGAATTTTAACCTGTCACTTTGGGCTCTGGGAAACTGTAATCTTTTTTATTTCTTTTTTTTAGTATTTTCTAACATTTTACAGACAGAAAACATAAGTGTTAGACAGATGAATAGTTCAAAATCATTAGTTACAACCGAAATTTCAAGTGATAATCGACATCAAATGCACAAAATGAGAAACAATAAGTACAAATGAAAACAAGCTAAAATAAAACAAAAATAGAACATACAAAAGAAGAGAGAACATTTTTACTGGAGGCGCGAAGCTCATCAGAGCAGAACACAAAAGTGAATTGCATTTTGTAGCACATTAAGCTCAGTCATTGGGCGAGACCATCACCTGTGGGAGCTGTACTTATTGAACTAATTTCTATCATCATCATCATCATCCTCATCCTCCTCTCGACTGTGTGTCATTGACTGTTACAGCGCTCAAGGTAACCACCATTTTATTTTTGCTGTGTAACGGCGTCCTGACCTACAGGACGGTGTGAGACAGCAATTCTGTTGTCTCACCTTGTCGCAGCAGGATAGGAAAAAGTGTGTGTGTGTGTATGTGTGTGTATGTGAGAGAGAGAGAGAGAGAGAGAGAGAGAGAGAGAGAGAGAGAGAGAGAGAGAGAGGTCACAGAAACATACTTCTGGCACATTTTATCCTCCTGAACACACTCACACACACACACACAGACCTTTTTATTTCTCATACAAATACAGTAACAAATATATGTGTGATGAATCTTCACACTCATGCAAACACACACACTGACAGCACAATCTGCTTGGCAAATACACTCAGCGCCAGCTATCATTCTAATAACATCAGAGGAGCTGTCGGTTTCCATTTCACCGACCCTGAGCTGAACCAATGTGGAAAGGCCCTTTGCGCTTAGTCGACTCCTTTCTTTCCACCTCTCTGCACATCGTCTTGTCTTGTGCTTTCTAGTAAAACGCTCCCCGGTGCCCGGAGGCAGCGAGCGGAGGTGAAGAGTTTAAACTCCTTCACTCAGTACACGGGTGCCACTTACTGCTCTCGGTTAGTGGCGCATCAAAATTTCATGTTTGTTGCTAGTATCCATGTTGCTGAGATGTTCAACAGATTCACTTTCAGAAACATACCCATACTGCTACTGCTACTGCTACGGCTAAAGCGAAATGCTAACTTTGACCTTAAATGAGGTCTTAACAGTTCAGGCTTCAGTTTGTTATGATATCATCTGATTGTGAACATTGAGAGTTGTGAAGAGAGGGCCTGCAAAGTAAAAGTTCAGGGTTATTTTCTGCAAAGATGATGTCACAGTTGGACGCGGCCTGGATGGATATGAAACTTTAATGGTTGAGTCATTAGTAAAAAAGATGAGGAACTACGGTGGAAAATATCATCTTTTTTGTTAAAATTTCAAAGGTACAAGCCTGCACACATGCAGATGTTGTCAGTGTTGGGGATGTATGTAATGTGTAATGTAATTTGAAATCAATTTAAAAAAAAATATTTTGTAAATAAATCATGACATGGGTTTATTTGGAGCACACATAGGCTTAAATGGTGTCACAGTACCAATTAAGCCCATGCCAGACTTTCGACTTTTTTCATAAAATATCTTTATTTTATATTCCAAAATCTACATCAACTAATGAATACATTTTCAAATGAGAGATATATCCCACTTTATAAGAAATTATCTCCCTTATAAATCATGTCAGTATCCATGAAAAACACTTGAACTTAGATTTTGGAGGGGTACACTTACCCTAACAGCTGAAAACATTCATTAGAAAATTAGAAAAGTAATCAAATGTAATAAGTTACATTACTTTGATTAAGTAAGTGAAATAGTTACATAACTTATTACATTTGAAATAGGGTTACTAGTAATCTGTCACTTATTACATTTCCAAAGTAACCTTCCTAACCCTGAATGTTGTCGACCCCATGTGTGCGTTTCTGAAAGCAACATTCAATCACCAATGATGAGCTGAAGCTTCAGTCTTTGATTAGTAGAAACCAGACAAAACATTCCCCAATTTCATCAGTTCCTTTTCAAATTCTACCTCCATCTTGTGTGAATTTAGAAACTGCAATGACACAGCAATCTCCAGCGCTGATTTGCTGACTTTCCTTTGCAACTGCAGCCGAGACTCAACATTATTGTAGTTTTTAAAGCCGTCTGCCATACAAGCCTGGTGTGGGGGGGGGGGGGGGGGGGGAACATAACATAATTAAAGCTGATGTCCGTAACATAAATTTATACTATTATTAAATCATATATCAGAGTTCTGAGTTTGTATATTGTTGATGATAATAACTTACATTGCAAAAAAAAAAAAAAAAAAACTTGAACCAGTAAGCGGCTCCTTTAACTTCACGAGTCTAATCAGAAAATAATTCACACTTAATTAAGACAAGCCACATACTGACTGCTGATAAAATGCTAATGCAGGAACTTCAAATTAATTCTTTCCATTACAATTATAATGGACATTAAAGTTCTCCTCCTGTAACTTCATAAATATTCCAGTGTTTGGCCAGCAGAAAGAGAAACATCTGATTAAAATGAATCAGACTCAGATTCACATTGTGTAGCTCCTGAAACTTATTGTGCTTGTGACAGTGAGCAGCTGAGATGATATATTTCACTGAGTTTGACTTTATCTGAGCAGCTGTTGTTGATGGGGGTTTCTGGAGATGGTTTCTAAACTGCTCCGCTAGGTGCTGAATGGACCAGAGTGAATGCACAAGTATGTGTACACTAATGCTAATCTAATGCTGCTTAAAGTGCAGCGTCATCATGCACTACTCCCCTGTAATCTCTCTGAGATGGTTCAGCCACCAGCCTAACCCTTCACATGTGGGCAAAAAAGCGAGGATGTACATTTGTAATGGTGTAATATTTCAGCATTATCTTCAAACCTCACATTTTCCTCCTAGAGAAAAATGGATATATGCATGTGTATATTTTGGCAGAGATCATTTTTTACAATCCACCCAGGACAGCAAATCTAAGACAGCAAACCTGACTGCAAGAGGCTACATCTAAAGCAACTTTTCCAGGTAAAACATGTTTGCTTGAGTCTACGTGCAAAGTTGAGAAATGTATGAACTGCATTAATAATGAATAAGTGCTTACTTTGCTCTCTTTGATCTGAGGTGTGTGTGTAATGCTGGTGTTAGTGCTCTGCAGGCTAGCTTATGATCCCCTGTCATAAAGTATCTTGTGTTGTCCCAGCTACAGGAGATGCAACGAATCTTCAGCTGTCTTTAAATTTGAATGAATCCTTCCCTCTCCTACAATAATCGTCTTTGCAGTGATGCTAATTGCAGAGGTGAGGCGCAATGATTCAACAAGCTGATACGCAGCTTTATGAAACATCCTGTTTTTCATTTTGTTATCGTAGCAACAGGAGGAACAAATTCACAAAGTGTCTCAGGGCTGAACAGAGCTGACAAATGGAGGAAACAAATCAGAGAGAGCGGCCAACATTCATAAAGTAATTTAACTTCATTGTTTGAAGACTACACATTTCTCATTAATGCAAATAGTTGTGCGGCTTGATTTCATCTGACTAAGGATGACAACAGGAGACGAAGCAAGAGAGAGAGAGAGAGAGAGAGAGACAGAGACAAAGAGAGACAGAGAGGGAGGCATCCGTCCAAAGTGGCTCATTGCGTCATACATTATTGAGGGAGCTGTTGAATTATGCAAAGCTTTGATATTGATCCCAGGGCTTTGCCATCACTGCAGTCTGGGGGATGGAGAGAAATTGAGAGAGAGCAATGAGAGGGGAGGAAGAGGGTGAATGACAGAGGGAAATAGTGGAGAAAAAATGTAAACAAGGAGAAGAGAGTTATGCAAGGACAGGACCAGTTATAGATACAGATAAGGGTGGTGAGATGGAGAAAAAAAATAGGGAATAAGTTAGAAGAAAACAGAGAAGGACAGATATGAAGATGCACATATGGTGTGTGACAACAACATTACATCTTACATTCATGAGATCAGTTCCCACATTTGTGTAAAAATATGTTTTTCATGAATAGAAATAACAGCTTTAGGTAAGAAGTTACTTCAGAAGTAAGAAGACTGAGAAGTTGGAAAAAAAGGGGTTTATGAAAAATATCATTCCCTGTGGGACCGGTGCTTTTTGTACTCCACACATCATGAACAGCATCCCCGGAGGGCCAAATAAGATGCAGTCATGCTGGGCCAAAGCACCAGACCAGGGCAGACACCAGCATCCATCTGTAATGTGTTGTAATCACTCAGTGTTTCTATTACGGAGGCTAATTTTACACACGGCAACATCTGTCGTCTGTCACAAGCATGATGTTTTAATGTCCATGCTTTTTTGTTAATGGCTGCACTGAGGTGAAACTCAGGCTCGTGTGTGCTTTACTGCAACCAGTATGAAGTAACGTTGAAGGTAGAAGCTGATGCAGTGTTGCACACCATCTGTCCTAATATACTCTCAGCTCGGTGATTGATCAAACGAAGGCTTCAAGGTGGCATAGTCACGCTGTGAAAGTAGCCCCGCTATGAAAATGAAATATTATTATGCTCTGTTTGAGAATAAGCCTACTTTTTAAAATACTAGAAAGTCATTGAACAGCAGAGATCTTTTTACCAGTGTTGACTTACAGTATTAAGCAGGTTTAAAGTGACATGGCAATAAATGTTGAAAATGCTGTTCATGCAAAGATAGTTTGGTAGTTAAATAGGCCACTCGGCTCCTGAAAATGTGTCCTAAAATATAAAAAAGTAAACCAGGCAGGGTGAAAGATTTCCACAGCAGCTCTCTCTACATCATGGTGTCAGTTTTTAATTAAAACAAACTAATAATTTAATGAAGACTGTACCTGCTTAAAACTAGTGTGTCATCTCTCAAGACGTGAGTCAAGCTTGTGTTGTAAGCTTTGCTTGCTAGCTAATGTTTGTGATCTAGGTTGCCGTTATAATCAATGAGCTAATGTCATTGATTTGCTGACCCACCATGACTCAGCTATTTTCAAATGTTTCGTTTTTTCTCACAAGACACAGTTATCATGGTGTTGGGAGTTTGGGCAGCAGCAGGAATGCAACGGTAGCTGACCTGTTAGCTTACATGGTCTATGTAGTATGTGTTACCCAGCCAGCATGACCTGGCTGTCTCATTGGTTTGTATTATTATTCTCAGATATATTGTTATTGGCATATATGTCAGCTGATAGGTTGATCAAGGTTATCATTACTAAAATGTGCCACTCAGTTCATTTATGACTCACAATCCTTTAAAAAAACAAATTTGATCAACCTGCAAAAATATTTATGTAAAAAAAAGGGTTCGCAATTTTTAAGTCTTTCTTCAAGCAGTAGTCACATGTCCAAATTAACACTGACACATTTTTTTCTTGCTGTAATCATTCCTCGTGTTCATGATGGCCACTAGGAGATTCCTTCATTATGTATTTTCGTCCTTCTCCTTCTGTGAAAAAGTGTATTTAAAAGTTTGTTTGAAGATAACAGGAGTAGCCGTCCAGATTAAGTCAATATCTTTCAACGTTCTTTGTGCCATATTCCCTCTTTTTGTTATGATCCTTCAGCGGGAGCTGAACAGATAAACACCGTCTGTCAAGCCAAAGAGGGAGATTTTTTTTTTTTTAACTAAAAAGACTGCGACTCTGGTGGATATTCAGTTTTAATAATTTTTTTTCTCAGAAAGGACTGTGGATTTTGTTTCTAATCACCTACAGTACATTGTAAGCGCCTTTGGATGGGATATTATTATGATCAGCATGAACAGGAGGATTATTACAGCGAATAAAAGCTGTTTAAATGTTCATTTAGGCTTCTGAATGTTGTTTTAAGACAGATTTAACACATTTGTGAACCTATCCCTTATGTGATAATGACTTTTAAACTCTCAATATCTGCCCTCAAATGAACACAGGCTAACAGTATTTGCTCTCCATCTTTAAAAGAGATGACTAAGACTTTTTGTTCTTGTTGAAAAGACGAACAAGGAAGATCTTAACCTACAGCGTGGCTGAAACTGCAGCTTTGTCTATTCAGAGACCCGGCAAGCCGTCTCTGAGCTCTTCTGATTGGCAGCTCATGTTTGAAGGTGGAGCGTAGTGTAGAGTGGAGAGGTGTGGTCTTAACATCTACTGTACTGAATGAGCTCTGGTGATGTGATCAGCTGAGAGTTGTTGTTTTGTTTTTTTCAGTTACAGTGGGAAAAAAAGAGACAGATGAGGTTTGTGTGTGTTCAGTGGGCTGCTGGGATCAAGCTGAATGGCGTGGCAGTCTAACAGATACACATAATAGCAAATATAACACATATTAGGTGCTAAAATAAACAACATACCCTGCATGATTATACATAATAGTCTACAGAGGAACAAATGACACAGAAACACTCAAATCCCCCTTTACTGAAGTGCAAACATTGTCTTTATTTACTTTTATTATTAATTTTGAGCTATTTTTTTTATTAGACAGCATGTTGCAGAGAGGCATTAAAGACTGGAAAGAGATAGTGAGGGGGCCGCTCGTGGTTGTCACATGAGGTGACACTAATTCAACAACTAAATACAAACTAATCAGCGTTGTGGGCGGACACTATGCACACAGTAAGTGTCGGTGTAATGATAACTTTAGCTCAGACTACAGTGCTGTCATTTGTGAATTTCTCTCTTCAGGATGATGCTGCATTCATTAAAACGTACACTAGTGTGGACATAAAAACATTACACTCATATGTGATTGTTGAACATCTTATTACGAAACAACAGGCATTCATAGAAAAGCTTTCCATGAGACTTTGAACCTTGGCTGTATTTCCTCCCATTCAGCCACAGGAGCATTAGTGGCCTGGTACCGGGTCGGCATTCCAGTTCATCTTGAAGGCGTTTGATGGGGTTAAGGTCGGGACGCCGAGCAGGCCAACCAGACTCCTCCAGCCATTTCTTAATTAACCTGGCTTTGTGTACAGGTGCATTGTCATGTAAAAAAAAAGCCTTTCCTAAACTGCTGGAAGCTCTGAAATAGTATTGAATACTGCAGCATTAAGATTTCCCATCATTGAAACCACAGGGCCCGGGGCCATGAGACTTTGAATCCAAACCATGAAACACAGCCCCAGACCAAAACTACAAGGACAGTGGTGTCCAAGTACATAATAATTATCAATCAATGTGTATACTTTGAATAATATGCCTTGCAGAGCTGCCTTTAGTCTTGTTTTGGAGTCTCATCAGATTGACATGAAATATGCTCCTAAAAACGATGATTCATAATCCATTTAGTGACTCCCTGAACTTACAGCGCCACCATCAGGACAAGTCCTGCATTAATTTCACCAAGACGAATTCTTTGAGTATGAAGTAATTAGTAAGCATTATTCCTATTAAACTGCATTATGCTGTATGATATAAACACGCTTATTAACTCCCATAGTTCCTCTTTTATAATAACAACATAACATCCAGCTCATCAATCACATATAATCACTATATTTAGGACGTTTTGGGCCTCAGACCTTCATGAGGTCAAATTCATGTAAACAAACAGTGACGTCAGCATAGATATGTAAACATAAACCTGTAAAAAGCACTAACGACATAAGAAAAACACATTTCATACTCATAATATCAATGAACAGAACTTATAATGTGTCCTGTGTAGTTCATAGTGAATTAACTCACTCCTGCAGGCTCCTGTAGGCGGTACATTGACATACTTTTAAT
Organism: Scomber scombrus; assembly: GCF_963691925.1. Classification (NCBI taxonomy): domain Eukaryota; kingdom Metazoa; phylum Chordata; class Actinopteri; order Scombriformes; family Scombridae; genus Scomber; species Scomber scombrus. Next base: position 7,456,829 of record NC_084975.1, on the reverse strand, counting down.
ACTGTTTATTCATAGTTCTCTCGGCATATGTCTTGTGGAATTAATGTATCGGTGATTGTGTTTTGACGTATAGCTGCTGTGAATTCTCGTTTGGTGTCAGACTGATTGACAACAGATGTTTTATTAAGGGCTGTGAGATATGGTGCATAACACCACACACAGACAGACAGAGAGAGGGACACACACACACACACACACACACACACACACACACACACACACACACACACACACACAGCACAGAGTTGCTGTCTCTCTCTCTCTCGCTCTCTCTCTCTCTCTCTCTCTCTCTCTCTCTCTCTCTCTCTCTCTCTCTCTCTCTCTCTCTCTCTCTCTCTCTCCCTCCCTATCTCTCTCTCTGTCCTTACAAAAGCCAAAAGCAGTCCACCCACCCACACCGTCTTGGCAGTGAATGAGTTACTGCTGGTGCAGTGTGTGAGCCTTGTGCGCCCCTCCCTGGTAGGACCGCACGCCGATGGTCGGCAGTCTGCAGACGGATGGTGCAGCATCCCGGCACACTGAGCTCCGCCACCAGGCTGCGTTCCTCTCCAAAGGTGCCAAATCTCCTCCTCTGTGCTGCTGTCTCCGCCTGACGCACACACACACACACACACACACACTCTCACTCACACAAGCTCCACCGACGCTCCTCTCCGGTTTCTAGACACACAACTCTCCGGTAAAGTGGCTCATCATCCACAACGGTACGTAAACTATTTGTGAAATATCAAAACTGATATGCAGTGTATGTTTTTCTGCTTTTTATTTTTTATTTTTTACGTGGAGTTGATTGCGGCTGCAGGTTTCGGGAGTGGGATGCTTTTGACCGACTACTGCGTATTTTTTGCCTGTTTTTTAGCACCAGCACTGATTTTTTTTCTCTCTCTCTCTTCTCTGCACTGACGTGACGTTTACCTTTTTAAACGACTGCGTGTCAATCGGGTTTTCTTCTACCCCGTTTTTGTTGCGTAATATCATCCAAGCATCCAATATCCACTAACTTATGCGCAATGTTTTTAATGGCGCGCAGTGGAGGAAATGTCTGGAAGAAATTAGGGCACGGAACGGTATAAACTCCTTAAACAATCAGTCCTGTTAAATCTACCTTGACATAAGAAGAGCTATGTAACGTTCAGTCAGGGGATTTCAGCAAGTCCTATCTTATCCAAAGTAACGGGATTAATGCAGGTGATAGAACAGTAGGTGACTGTTTAACCTATTTTCTCTGTGAAAATGCACATGAGCTATTAAACCAGTAACAAATGTGTATAGATTTGGCAGAAATCAGTTCAGCCTATACCTGTTGTTTCCTTAACCCCCACCGAAATAATCATAATTTAAAAACATGCCAAAAGATAAGAGTTTTAAGGGTGATATAGAGGTCAGAGAGACTGTCCTGAAACTGCAAGGACACAGGTGTGATCCCCTTGAGATGAGCCTCTTTCTGCCCAGTCACTGTGACTCAATCTGGATTAATATGAGAAATACCTCGCATGCAGGTGCCGCAGATGAACCCAGTGCCCCCCACAGGCACACACACACACACAAAGGGAAAACTAAATAAGAGTTTTGTGTTAGTTGTGTCATTGCTATGGTTTCCAGTTGGCACGCTGGTAATGTAATGGGATGAGGTCAGTCTACCCGACTGTGTTTTGATCCAGAGGAGGACAAATGACCGTGCAGGTTCAGACTTGAGCGCACAAAGAGGTGGTTGCGACGTGTGTGTGTGTGTGTGTGTGTGTGTGTGTGTGTGTGTGTGTGTGTGTGTGTGTGTGTGTTTCTGATGATTCATTCATGCCGAGGATGCTGCCATGGCCATTGCAGTGAAACCATCCTTGTGTGTGTGTGTGTGTGTGTGTGTGTGTGTGTGTGTGTGTGTGTGGTGGGCTCTCTTTGAGATGACGATTGATGCCAAAAAAAAGCAGTTATTTTGTCAGTAGTCGGTATTCATCCGGTGTTACTGACTTATCATCATGTAATAGGCTGCTCCAGTTTCCTGTACTGGGCTTCTTGGGGACTAGATGTTTCCAGTGACTCAGCAAAGGTGGTTCGATCCAGCAAGTGTGTGTGTGTGTGTGTGTGTGTGTGTGTGTGTGTGTGTGTGTGTGTGTGTGTGTGTGTGTGTGTGTGTGTGTGTGTGTGTGTGTGTGTGTGTGACTGGTTTAATTGGGTCTGTCTGTCTCCATGCAGGATTATTTTTGCTCTGAGATATAAACTGTGATTGTCTGCATGCATGGCCGTGTCTCCATAATTACTTTGCAGCATTCTAATCTCAACTTTAATTTTGGGGCAGAATGAGCCATCAAACTTCTATAATCATGTGTCATGAAAGATTTCCTTCTGATGTGCAACTATAATTTTTGTTGGTCAGGGGGAAATATTAAAACCTCTCACAGCAGAAGAAAGCACCAATCTTTTTCTTTTTTTAATTTCTATGTTAGTCACGGAGTCCTAATGTTGAGTTGAAGTCTGATGACTTGAAAGATGTTTTTGAGGCAAGGTACTTTAACATTCTGCTTGAGTTAAACTGGGATACCAACTTGGCCTGATTGAAAATGTTCTTTCCTCTGTAATAAGCTGTGTGTGTGTGTGAGAGAGAGAGTTTTGGCAAAAAAAAAAAGAGTTTTATACCTGGGATGTGAGGACATTTTAGGGAAGTGAGGACATTTTGGTTGGTCCTCACTTCCTGACACACCTTCAAAAGGGCAAGTTGAGGCTTCAGACTTTGGTTTTATGGTGAAGGTTACAATTGGGTTTGGGTTCAGTTGAGGATAAAGGTTCAGCATTTAGTTGTAATGGTTCAGGTTTGTGTTATGGGAATGCATTATATCAATGAATGTCCTCACTAAGGTAGCAATACAAACGTGTGTGTGTGAGCATGGTTTTGTCAATTTTGCAATTTATGCTGAAGTAGTGAAGTAGTTTATGTCTGTGGTTATACATCAATACCTCTTCTGGTAGTGGGGACATTTTGATAGTTCTTAGAGCAGAATCAGGGTCCTCAGACATGCAGGAAATATTTACCACCATTTTATTGCCAGGCTCCTCAGCAGTATCACACATTTATGTCTACCTTAACTCATTAAGCAGGTGCTTTAGTGCAAAGAGACATAAACTGAGTGAGTTTATCCCTACTGTCTGGCCTACCAGTCAAATCAGCTGTTGGTAGTTTGACCAACATTGCTGAGTCACGATTAGATTTTTATTGCTTTCCAATCAATCAGCCGTTGTATATATACAAAGAAACGGCATGGTACAGACCTGCAGAGCAGTGACGTGGAGCTACTGTTAAAGCTCCACTCTGCATCACAAGTCAGGAATAACATACCTTTAGCCGAGCTGGTTGGCCTGCCAGCGAATCAACAGTTTAACTGAGAGTGCTGAGTCACTTTTTGACATTTGCTACCCACATCCCACAGTGACTCTATATAAATGCACGGTTTCTGCAGTACACGCACTAATGAAAACACTGCAGACTATAAAGAAAGTACACTGCTGTCTGCTGGCTTTTTCTTTTTGAAGCAGATATTTTCTGGTTTTTAAGATGCCAGTCAGTAGCTGCATGAATCATTTATTATCTAACTGACTGTGTACAGTATATTTAGCAATACATCCTCCTGGGTCTTTTTGATAGTATACAACATTTTAATGGAAGATACACTTTTGATAACCCTGTAGGCACTGCTGATGCTGGTGTAGTCTTAGACCATCTAAAGCTTTACACAGCGACTAGTGTTTCAGACTTTAACCCAAAAGATTTTAATCTTAGTGGAGGAAGGTAATAAATAAATACATGAAACAATAGCTGCAATTTCTCCCACTTAACCCTTAATTGCTCCATTTGAGCTACTAAGAGCATGAATAGTTATTATATTACACAATTTGCTTGGAAGACTAAACTGAAGCTGCTGTTTCTGGGAAAAATGGTAAAAATCAAAATATGGCAAAAAGCTTTGTGCCATCTGCCAAGGCTCATGATTCCTCTGTTTTCATATTGAGGCATCACAGCATTAAAGTAACACACATTAATGGATAAAATGCAAAATTAAACAGTTTAACCTGGACTGCAGAGAACAAATGTTACGAGGTATATTAAGGCAATACTTTAAAATTATATTTGAGGGGAAATAATATTTTCTCTTGCCCTCCCCCCTCTCTACTTTGAGGTCAAATGTCAGGGTCAGCTGTGAAAGCAGTTACCTTGGAGCTGGTGATAATTCGTCTTTATGTCCTTCAGATGTTTGATGATATTGATTTCCTTCAGTGGAAACATGGATTTTGCTCAGGGACAAGCAATACGACTAATGATTTTTCTCATTTATTTGTATTATCTTGACTAAACAATCAATCTTATAGCCTATAAAATGTGAACAACGCTCCAAAACTCTAAGATATTACTTTTACTAACACGAAAGACAAAGAAAATCAATCAAATCTTCACAATTTAGAAACTGGAACAAGTGAATGTTTGCTTCAAAAATGCTGAGTCAACGATTAACCAATAATCAAAATAATTGCAGGATGTTTTTCTGTTCTTGGTAATATGATTCAGGTCCAGTTCTGATCTATTGGAAACAAAACAGGGACATTTTCTTTTTTAGGAGAACTGGCAGGTCAGCCTATCAGGTGATCTGAGTTTATCCTTTCCTCCCATTAATTAAAAGACATTTGAGCCTTCCAAAGTTATTAGACATGTACGATTTGCCTCAACAGATTTAACGACATGTTTTCAAATCATTAACTCTTAGCTGCTCAAGAAGGTGCTTATTTGTTAAACTGCGGGGGATTTTGAGGATTTTGATGGACACAATGAACCGCGCTCACTCATAGATTAGCCGCTAGCCAGCTTAAGCGTCTCAAGGGGGAGAATGGATCACATGATAGGGCAGACACCTCATTTAGATGAAGTTCATTGATTTAAATCATACTCATAGACACACACACACACACACAAACGTGCTGCTCTATCCCATATAATATCTAAATGGCTTAACCGCTGACCATTACAAAGCACCGCAAAATCCTCACGACTCTCCCAGGACCACTTGGCAAAGCCCAGGACGCAGACCACTATGATCGTTGACATACTTCATTAGGCTGTCTTATTAAAGTATTAGCCCTCTTATGTCACTGTGTAAATACTAAAATGGGGGGGGGGACATTAGATGGCTTTACAGTTTGTGACCAGAGCGACTTGAAATCGGCTTCTCTTGTAGCTGGACTTTGAGCGATCGCCTTGGAAAATAGTTTGTCGTTACTTAAAGGACATAATCGTGCGTTTCAGCAGGTAAAGTACAGTAATCTTTAGGTCATAGCTTTACCAACACTACTACTACTACTATTACTACTACTATCACCACTACTGACTGCTCATTTTTTCTCCTGCCTCTCAAAAAAAAAAAAAAAAAAAAAAAAAAAAGATCAGGTGCCATTATCTGCTCTCCACAGGCACAGCAGGCACTGGGCTGTTAGAGAGGAAGACTTCTAACGGGAAAGTCTTGTCTTTTAACATCGGCGTTTTTTTTTTTGGGGGGGGGGGGGGGGGGGGGGGGGCAGACACTGAGCCACTACCTGCTCAGTTCAGATAAGAGCATCAGCTAAATGTTGAAATGTAGTTCAGAAACACTGGGAGTGTGTGAGATGGGCTGGGAGAACGTTATGAAGCCAGTCCAGGAAACTGGCATTAATCTGCTGCTGGCTCTTTGCCTTCAGAAAACCGGTGTCCAAATTTTACTTCTCGACATACGCAGAAATATCATAGCTGGCAAACTAAAAAAGCAGCTATTAAAACGTTTATTTTGAAATATCATCACATAATAGTTATAATATTCCAGGTACTGTGTTTTTTTATACACAAGTTTGTCGTTCTACCCAGTTTCAGTGCTGCTATGTGAATAATGAAGAGTTTAGACCAGGTTTCATGTAAATGAGGCCTTTTGACCATAATTTCCAAAAATATGTGTAAAACTTGTCGTAATAAGTTGGAATGAAGTTGGTGAAAAAGGTCAAACACAGAATTGGGTGATAATTTATACCTTGTGCTTTATAAACAGTCAATTTTGACCTGAGAGGACAAAAGTTGCACGGCCAATAGAAAGACATAACAGGAGGGTTAAAACTTGAGGCTTCTTGATATCAGTTTGTCTTGGAAATATTTTTTTTTTTTTATTGGTGGCTTTAAGATTTGTGTTGCCAATTTTGCTGCATTGAAATAATGATAAATTAACATTTAGATTTTTAACTTTCAGAGGAGAAATAGAAGTTTAAAGCTGTTACCGTTCTGTGTCAATCTGTGTACGAGCCAGATAATTACTATTGTTTTATTTTTTTGTTGCAGTGCCACTTGTTAGCTTTGAAAAGATTGGCTCATTGTTAGAGAGAGTTTGCTGGTGAAAGAAAAGGAAAATATTGAACACCATTTACTATGTTGCTTATTTATTACTGGAGGTACTCCTAGCTAAAAGTAAAAGAGCTTAATACAACAAATCCAGCTTATTAGAGGGGACAAAATATTAGAAAACACCTCTCAGTACAATACAATAGAATAATTCAACAAGTCTCCAAACTGCCCTTAAAGTTTGAAACAACGTTTCTCTGAAACGAACAAAAACAACGGAAATCATAATCTTAATAAAAGTAGGATAAGTTGCAGGGCTAGACTGCACGAGTTTAGCTCAGTGTACCCAAAAACCTGTCTGGGTGTATAAGCCATTCAAAATGTACTGACATGTTAACTGAGGAATAGTTTAAATTAAATGTTGATTTGAACTCTGTCTGCATTTCCATCACAGCTTTTAGCATTTTAATGCATCTAAAGCTCTCATTCACAGTGACTCAGCCTTTTATCTTGATTAAGAAATTAAGTCAGACTTACAGAACATTTGGTGAATATATCAGACTAATAAGGATCCTTAATGAATACCTGGTATACTGTCTATATATATACAGCATGTCTTTAGTTATGTTAAGTTTTATTTGTACTGTAATATTTATTCAGATACCGTTTTAAAGCTTTTCTCTGTTGTTAGTCTTTCATTTAAATGGGTAATACATCCCAGTCCTTTCTATTCTGTTGGATCATTACACCTTACAGAGCAGCTGACCTCCCTAAAATAATGTTTGGAGAGTTTTAGTGTCCTATTTTGTTCCCCTGCTGTGTCATAGTAAACACTGAGTACTGCACTTGTACTTTAGGGGCATGACAATTGTCATTAACATATGGGACATCGTCACAAGACACTGGCTTACAGTCTAAAAAGTCTCCAGCTGAACACTCACAAGATGTACCGCCGTCCAAGCAACAACATCTTGATAATTGCCGTGTAATTTGTCAAGATGGAGTTTAATCCTTCTCCTGGTGTATTTATGTCCAAGTGCAAGTGCTCGGTGCATAAATAAAGAAGCCAGGCATAAATTACCATCACCACTGCGTAAAAAATAAAGGTCTGTTTCTAAAAACCCTGGGCAGAGTTACGACAAAGAAGCAGAAGCAGTGCAGATATAGATTGGCTGCTGAGCCGAGAATCGACAACAATGGAGAGGAAAAAGAGGGGAGGTTCTGGCTCGGAGAATGCAGCAGTGAGCAGTCTTTGCAGTGTTTCGCACCTCCCTGTTTGCTCTGCTTCTTTAGCCAGCTCTCCCCGCTGCTGGAGTGTGTGTGTGTGTATGAGAGAGAAACAATGTACAGATACACAGAAAATAACCAGGCTGTGTTTATATTATACTGATGCGAAAAAGAGACTCTTTCGACCCTTTCAGATCTATGCGACAAATCCCTCTCTCCACTCCCCAAAATACCCCCTGCTGAGATCAGAGTCCCTGATTTTTCTGCAGAAAATAGTCTCAAGGTGCCGATGCTGCTCAGTCACAGCGTCTGTCTCTCTATTCAGTGTCTACCTCTGCTTCGTTCTGCTTGACGAGCTGGCTGTCTCTCTTTACATGAGCTATCGACAACGCTAAATCTAATTCTTATTTTTCATTTTTAACTGGTGCAGCCATGCGACCCAAAAAACCAAATGTTTTCATTGGATTTCTCTCCTTTTTAAAAAAAAAAACCACTCTCTCTCTTTCTTCACCCTGGGGAGATTATAGAGCAGAAATAGAGAGGGATGTATGAACTGAAAGAGAGTCAGGAACATTATTATGCAGCTTTTTTTTTTTTTTTGAGATGAGGAGAAAGAAGGAGAAAGATTCGGTGAAAGCGGCGGATGCAAGAGTGTGGATGACAAAGCAAGAAAGAGAGAGAAAGAAGCAAATAATATGGTCTTACATAGAGTGGGTGACAGAGCGAGAGATGCGGATAGAAGCAAATAACAAACAGAATAAAAGAGAAATGGAGAGAGTGACACACTGCCTGACAAACACATTGAACAAAGGCGGATCGTCAGTGAATGACAGAGACGATCAGAGGGACAGACAAATAGAGAGACTAGTCACACCGCGGGCAATTCATGCTGATGGCAGCCATATTGGCCCAGAGTGCGGAGGTGATGCCTCGCTGTCTACCATCGTTCCTCTGATGGTGCAGAGCAGCAGTAAACATTGATCCCTCCATGAGGAGCAGGTCCCAGAGGCCCCGACCTCCATCTCTCTGTCCACTCCGATCTGCTGACGGGGACGCCACAGTGTAGCACATGTGCTCCACACACCTACAGCCAATGCAACGTGTGGGTGCTGTGAATATGAATGTATCATAAATCCTATTATTTTTCACTCCACCTCGATACAAAAACCCTCTTTCTTTTGTCAACAGCTATTGGAGACATTTCCCGCATTGCTGTCTCCATTTTGTTGTTGCTTTACTTTTTTCGGTGTATAAAACTGTCCAAATTAAATAATATGTAACTTTGACAAAGCTGCATTGCAGGTACAACCAAAGTTTTTTACAACTTGGGTCTTATTTTCCTACTTTTGGACATCAATAAGTAACATTAACATTGGACTCAACAAGTTGATTATACCAAAACCATGACGAAGTCGCTGAAAACAGTTTGATAGGACAACAAACACAAGCAGTCAGATCAATCTTGTAAAAATGTTGGTTTGCCAAATTTATGTGGAACAGAAAATAATGCCAAACCCAAACTGTTGCAAACATCCACGAAAGCTTATTCACCCACTGGTGGGTTTAACTGTACCAACCGCACTTGTTTCCTGTGCAATTACAGATTATTGTTTCCAAATAAAGTGATTTAAATAATCTGGCTAAACTCTTGTTTTGGTAGTTTGATCTCAATCTCTCTGATTGTCTGACTACTTATGTTTTTTGTCAGTTCTCAGATTTAAGGAAACTTTTGTTAACTACTAATATAACTACAGCAACAAAAAAGATAACACCCAAGTTGTAATAAACTGGAATCATCCTTTTAATATTACCATATTTTTTCCCCTTCTTGTCTCAAATATTCCTGGCGTCTGTGCTTGAGATCAAAGAGCAAAGGCTTTTCTCATCACTTTTCACCGCGGTTCAACAATCCTCAGGGAGAAATCCATCATAGTCTCAACAGAGAGGCTTTTTCCACCTCTGGGATGTCTCCGGTTCAACCTGCATTTGTTCCACAGATTGTTGCCCCGTGTACTGTGATTTCAAGCTTTTAACAACTACACCTCTCATAGATTTTTAATGGGTGCAGCCTCAGTCACTTGGGATTGGTGGTTGGGTTGTTGAAAGCTGAAACATTGATGTTGTACCTTGAAGAACAGCAAGATGTTGTTCACAATTTTCAAATCTCTGTGGAAAAAGTGGAAAATAGACCAGAATTCAATGCCGCCATGAGAAATGTTACTATCAGTGTTTCTGCCTGTAGGTATAACCCAGTTGATGAAAGGTATTCTGGGAAATGTAGGAAAATACTAATACAAAATGCAGGCTGAGGGGAATTAAGGTCACTAAAGAAATTAGAATTAGAAAGAAGAGGAATCTGCTTTGAAGTTGAGTTTGTGTCCTAAGATCTGGACTGATTCCCTTTTTATTAAGCTGCATGTTTGAAGTAAACACAAGCAGTGAGAAAGTCATTAAATAAAAAAACACTTTCTCAGAGTAAAAAATTATGTAGATTAACCTAAGGATCTGCGTGTTGCTGAACATAGCAGGTTTAAATGTGCTTTGCAACCAGGAGATGCAAATGAGGAGGGAGACAATAATTAATGAGGAGCCAGTGTCCATGGTAACCTGTCCTTCACTTCACCCAGTTGTGATGTGAAATAACTTCTGTGGTTTGTTGCATGTTTGCTTTAATATCAGTATGTTGAGCTTTAAAGGGGACATATGTTTTAATCATTTTACAGTGAAATTCTGCTGCACTGCCTGATCGGAGCTCAAATTGAATGAGGAAGTAACTAAAACTAACTGAAAAGTAAATGAAAAAAATTGAACTTAAATTAAATTAAAGTCAGAAAAACAGTTTAAACATATATACACATTATAGCACCTACGTATACATAGAAAGATGTTTGTATTGCACTTATATAATGGATTATCTCAGCTGTCATTGGGCGAGAGGCGGGGTTCACCCTAGATAGATCTCCAGTCCATCACAGGGTCGAACAACACACTCACACTCACACCCACGGACGATTGAGAGTGACCAGGTAACCTAAGTTGAATGTTTTTGTTCCAAATAAGAATAAACAAAAAGAAAAAAAAGAAGAATAAGAATATTGATAAATATTAAATCAGAATATTGAGACTTGAGGAGGTAGTGATTACACTTTTACGATCTTAGATGTCTTTGTTAAGCATAGTCAAAGGTCCAAAATGTGAATGTATGTAGAAATGCACCCTGAAAGTCAAAACTTCAGGGTTAGGGTTAGACTTCAACCTGCTCCGAACGCCTCGTTTGTAATGTTACTCAACTTCCTCCTCATGATGACATCACATTGTTTGCACATGCCCACTGACGGCTATTTGCGCTGCTGTCTCTGTTGCTAAGTTTGCCATATTTTGGATCAGATTCGGGCTCAAACTTGTGTGGAAGTTTCCATTTCGAGTAAAGAACGAGAAAAAGAAGTGAAATTCTTCTATAACCTGAGCCAATGGGAGTTTGCTGAGAGGCAACTTACCAATCAGAACAGAGAGGGCTCATCGGGACAGAGGTTGAGGCTTTTTTTTTTTTTTTAAACTATAGACCATGCAAAAATACTTAAAGATAAAACTGTAGACCTGGAAATGTCCATGATACATCCCCTGTAAAGTCAAAATGAGAACTTTGCATGTTTTTCTACAATTAAATCAACAACTACACTTATTTCTTACAGTATTTTCTAAAATCCTACAGTAGTTTAAGGTCTCATGAGTCTTTTATTAGTGGGTATTTGTCAAAATAGGGGTTTAATTTCTGAAATATTGGATTGCTCATTTTGCAATTCAAATCTGCAAATCCTCCTGCAGACTTTTAAACCTGCGAGCAGAACAGCAGATTGAAAGAAGTCCTTGCATGCCAAGCTGCAATAGTGCTGAAATAAGCTTGCGTGTATGTTGATCCAAATCTATGAATCGCTGAGTCCAGGAGGAGGAAACTGGAGCACACAGTTTCTTATTTCTTTCATTATTACTTTGAATTGAACGCAGACAATAAATAACAGTGAAAGCAGAAGCTGTGTGTGCTCCAGTTTTCCTTTTAGAGATCAGCCACTCATAGATTTGGAAAGACCGAATACACACATGCATTGACTTGTTTTTTCTTTTTTTCTCTGAGAGCCACAACTGCAAGATACAGTGTTGCATAATTACAGCACTTTCAGTCAGTTAGATACGCTTCTGTGTATGTTAGACTGGATCAGCATCCGAGTAATCTTCGATCCAAAGCCGTGTATCTATGAGGCTGTTGTTTTCGATAAGCTGTTATTACCAAGTGACCGGCCAGCAACTTGAGCCCGCACGCTGGCAGTTTTAAAACCACCTTAAGCTGAGAGTAAATCCCCCGAGGGCCAGTGCCTCTCACCCAGCAGCTGCTGCACAAAAAGCTCCAAACAAATAGCTGTCTATCTGCAGCCAATTTAACAGCCTGTGACTTCTGAATAGCTTCTTTTTTTTCCCCCACCTCTCCATTCCCATTTTCTCTTTCTCGAACTTGTGATATCTCCTGAGTTTTCAAAGTCCTCTCCATCACAGAGGAAAGCTTCTTCTCTTGCCGTCTCCACAGCTCTACGTTTTTCCACCTTGAGGCATTGAAAATCTTGTCATTGTGTGCGAGGGAAGGTCACAATGACAGTTATTTTTCATATCTGTCGTCTCTCTCGCCTGTATGTGTCCGACCCACAGACCCCCGTCTTGTATCCCTCACCATGATGAATGAGATGTCCGTACTCGTCAACATATTGCTGACAGCCAGTTTATAATCATTGTGCCTCAGCACTGACACCGCAAGACCACAGCGCTGAAAATGACAAATGTCCTTTTAAAGAGATGCGCGCCTGTGTGATGCTGCATATAAGTATGTGATAAAAAAAAAAAAAAAGCTGTAAGGAAATCTTCAAACTGTTTGATGCTCAACTTAATTCTGCTCATAGGCGAAACTGTGGGCTAAATGTTTGTCAGGTTTATTTCTTCCAAGTGTAATGAGTCAATGCCAGTCTTATTTGTGTTTTATATTCAGTCTTTTAACTGTAGGATATAAATGAATAAATAATTCATCTTGAATAAATTCTCTTCGTGCTTGTATAAGAGCATAAATATATTATATATATATATTATACAATATATATATATATACATTAGAATAAAGAAAATATTACCCCCAATAAGTAAAAATAAGTAATTTAATGGCACTTATATGGCAAGAAAACCACAGAAAGTAAACAGAGCAAACAAGCTTGAAAGGACAAAGTCCAGAACAATACCTAATATAAGAAAGTGAACACATTTTACATTTAAACATATTTACCCCCAAAAAAAGTTTTAAAAGTCTCCTCACAGCTGAATATGTGACAGGAAAGTAAAACTCCTGCACACGGTCTCACTTACTCCTGCAATATTTACGGGTTTAGTGTTGTGGTCAGCTCCATATACAGCATAAACACACAGAAGCGGCTTCAATTATCCAATCAAACGATTGCAGTGATTAGCTTATCTGATGACGAAAACCTTCTCGAGCAAACCCAGAGCATCAACATCACCATCCAGGTTAGAAAGTGAAGAAAAGATGGTAAAGATTAGGAAAGGATTTGAAAGCAAAAAATGGTAATTACTCATAAATCTTACAGTAGTATCATATTTGTATGTACTTCAATTTTTCATAAAATATAAACATCCCAATTACCCCCAAACTATCAAATGGATAAAAATTGAAAAACTATATTTAGGGCAAAAGTTCCAATTTATCAAAAATCTTACAATGTTATCATATATTAAGCATTATAGCTACATTCACACCAAACTATCAAAAACTCAAGAATATAAAATGGGAGTGTAAATAAAGGCAATTAATTACAAATCATTACATCTACTGTTTTGTATGATTTAGAAAGCACAGACAACATATTTACTCCCACAAGAATATATGAACAAAACAACAAAAAATAAAATAATGCTCATAATATAGCACATAAACACACACACACACACACACACACACACACACACACACACACACACACACACACACAAACACACACACACACACACACAAGCCCATTAAGGACAAATAATGCAGAGATGTCTGAATGTGACTTCTTGTTCCAGATACGGCCTGAGAACAAAAGGCAGATTATTGTGGATATTTATACTGTTAGACAGCGTGGGGAGATGTTTGTGGTGGCCTGAAAAAGATCGTCTGACACATTTTAGTGTGATGTTTTGGCAGCGTGTACTGCATGGGCGTGTGTGTGCGTGTGTGTGTGTGTCTGTGTGTGTGTGTATTGTCTGAACTTAGACTGTTTTCAGCTCCTCTTAAGGACTTCAGAGGGTGGGAGGAGTACGGGGAGATTGGGAGGCGAGGTGGTGGGGTGGCAGTGATGTCATAGTTGGCACGCTGGGGACCGGACTCTAAGAGACGATGACATTTTGCCAATATCCTCCTGGTTCCTCTTTCTAACAGCGGCTCTAACCGCATTTTCATGCCTCTCCTCACTGTCGGGGTGGTCAGTCTGCCAGTCGCTCTCTCTCATTTTCACTTTTACTTGAATATATTTAGTTATGAAGAACTTTAAACAATGTTAGACTATTAGTACTTTAAATAAAATGCAAACATTACTGCAATTCAAACAACTAACATAAGGTACTTAAAGTGTGATTTATATAGCGCCTTTCACAAACCCAAGGGCGCTTTACAATGGATAAAACAAACAAACAAACAAATAAACAAAACAAACAATTGCATGTTAACACTAAATTACATTATGTCAATTTATCATTAACTAATGTTGTTCTTCCTGGGCCTCGTCTTTATAAAAAATGAAACTATTTTATTTGGTCATGTAATTGTTCTGATAAGTGTTTTAAATGAAGTCCATGTTTGTAGTCTTGTTTGTAATCTATAGTTTGAGAGTTTTTGAGATCTGTGGTGGTGAACTGCCATTTTAAAGGCTTTCATCAGTAAAAATAGTACATATATTTGCAATTTCGTCCATTAAAATAGTATAACCTGACCAATACTGGATTTTTAAATTGATAATTGAGGTTTAAAAACAAAAAATCTAATAACAACCTACCAACCATTTTGAAATGTTGTCCATGAACACATTACACAAAGTTTAAAAAAATAATAATTTTAATTTAGTTACTAAAGAATTGTGACCACAGTAAGGACTACTGAGACTACACTACATTTTACAGTTTGAAATACCTCAAACTTACAGTATCTTTGGCATTTTTCTGATACATGAAATATCAACAAAATCATAATCAGGAACAGGTTTATTGCCAAAAAAGGTTTGCATATACAAGGAAGGAATTTGCCTTGATGTTGTGTGTATAACGATCAAAATATACAACGTCAGAGAAGAAACAAGTACTACAAGTAAAGTAATCATAAATAGTATAAAATCGATCTTAACAAGTAAAAATATGTAAAATATATTCTAAACTGAGAAGAGGTGTTTAAAAATGAAATGCAATTATGATACAATAATCCAGTACCAGCCAATTTATCGGCTCTAGAAAACTGTCACAATTTGAATTAATGTGTGTGTAGCTACAAGTGTGTGTGTGTGTGTGTGTGTGTGTGTGTGTGTGTGTGTGTGTGTGTGTGTGTGTGTGTGTGTGTGTGTGTGTGTGTGTGTGTGTGTGTGTGTGTGTGTGTGTGTGTGTGTGTGTATGTGTGTGTGTGTGTGCGTAAGCTGTGCGGCATCACCATGGCAGTCTGCAGCAACAAAGACTGAATGATGGACTTGCCGAAAAAAGCTCGGAGGCCCTTCAAGGAGCACACAAAAAGGAGGCGATTGAGATGGCTGTTTTTATGGAAGGTTGAACCAGGCCAGTTATAAAACGAGTCTCGAGTCTGGCCTTAAAGGCTGCGATACTTCATGAACAAGCTGAAACACCAAAAAAAGATCAGACTCTTCTCATTCATTGACACTTCCTCTATCCTCCGTCCGCCGCTCTTTGATTTTCTTCCCTTTAGTGTGTCAAACATTAATGATAGTGATGCTAAGTCCTGCGTTAAGTCAGGTGAAAAGTTCTGGAAAAGACGAGAGAAGCCAGTAAAGCATTCAGGGGTCATTTGGCTCATATTCTTCTCTCTACTCTCCTTTATTCATGTGGTAATGACTCATATTCTCATAATGAGTTTGGAGCTATTTTAGGACCCAATCAGAAAAGAGAGGGACCTAAACGTTTTTTGTACTTTGTTGTAAATTAAATAATATTTCTAGTTGCCCCTTTTTTAATGTAATGACCATGTAAAGTGATGTCAGTGTAACATTACCATAACTGAGTAAATGTTTAGGCTGAATTGGTGGAAAATGCACCTGCTGCTTTTAAAAGCTTCAATCAGTGATTCAAACAAAAAAGTTAATTACTCTCTGCAGCACTACCTTGGAGAAATCTGTTTACAGCGCCATTTAAAAACATATTTACATGATTATAACAAATTTAAAATTAATTTGCAGGTTTGTTTTGGGTGTTGTTTGGTTTTTAGATGCGTCCTGCTTTTTGAAGTACTCGTTGAAGGTGCCAATACAATATACTCATGGCTCCCTTTTTAGCTTAAGCGGCCAATCAAGCCAATTATACTAAAATATAAAGTCATCCCACAGCCCTAGTGCATTGATAATGGACAATTTATAGCTGTAATTTGCTGATAAATGTTAATGGTACGAATTGAGCAGCAAAATTAGCTTTGAGAAAAACCCGCCACTGATGGTTCTGTGAAACAAGTTTAAGCTGAGACAAGAGGAACTGAAGTAGGGTTTTTTTTTTTTTTTTAAGATAAAATACACTTACACTGATCCCTGTGGGGAAACACCAAGAATTTGAAGAGATTTGGATATCGAGTCACTCATTAAACCAACAATATATTCCCAGATCTCCAAGTTGCGAGTGTAAAGGATTTTTTCAGCCTTTTACATCAAAGTTAAGCAGAACCTGTTGTGTTCACTGACTCTCATCTCCGCCTTACATCACAGACAGAATATAAACTCATCCATATCATTATATACTATCATCCTGATGAATATTTAAAACTCATTTCACCCACAGTATGCCCCCTTTTTTTGAGTCATTTAAAAGGTTTCCACAATACAATACATTTAAATAGATCCTGGATCCATATGTGTGTTTTTTTGCTTTTCCTAGAGAGACCTTCCTGTAGCTGTTACTGGCGTAGAAGCTTTAAAAAGGCTTAACAGCGCAGTCATTCAACGCTGCCAAATCACAGGACCAGGATTAGCATCAAGCACTAAGACTTTAGCTTCCTGTTGCGGCTGTGAACCAATGACAGTGATTGTGGTTCAAGAAGCAGGTTGGTGGTGATTTTGGAAGATATTCTCGGGAAAAAATGGGATAAATTACATCACTTAGGCGAAGTATTAAATACTCTCGGGTTAATTACAGAGGCTGAGGTGGGCTTAATTACACAGTTATGTAATTACAGTAAACAACAGGTAGCAAACATGGCATGCATTCAAGTGCTCAGTTAGATAAAAACTGGACAATAGAGCTGCAACGATTAGGCGATCAATCAATTAGTTGCCAACTATAATGAGATAAAACATTTCCAAATTCTCTGATTCCAGCCTCTCAAATGTGAATATGTTCCTGTTTTTTTAGTCCTCTAATAGTAAACTGAGTGTCTTTGAGTTGTGGACAAAACAAGACATTTGGAGATGTCTTATTAAGCTCTTGGAAACAGTAATAAACATGTTTCACCATTTTCTGATATTTTATAGACCAACACAAACAACTAATGTATCACTTCTTCACTCTTAGTTGTAGCCTCTGTTTTTTTTACTCAAAATTATAACTGTTCAGACAATGAAACATGGGAATAATTAGTTACAGGAGGAAAACAAATTCAGTGACTCAGCACAGTCGCTTGATGCTTTTCGGCACAAACAATTGTTTTTGATGCACGGCCTTACTGGAGAGTGAAGATGCAGCACTGAATTTGGCATGGAGACAGTCAGGTCTGTACTGGCTTCTGTAATTTTCCAACCCACTTCACACCATTTTATCTCCAAGTTCAGACAATAGAACAGAGTCCCGGGGAAGGAATGAGCTCACATTAGGCAAATGAGGTTAAGAATAAGGTAATAACTTTTTGATTTCAACTCTAATCAACTTCCGCTGATCTGACGAGTGTGTGAAGATGAAGCCTGAGGCACCAGTTCAGTTTCATTAACTTTACTCATTAACTTGATTTACTTTTTAACAGAAAATGAGACCAGAGTGACAGCGGCATCTGATGTGTTTTTAGTTAGTCTATACAATTTGTAGATCTTCAACAAAAGAAGTTCAGGTTTTTAGTTTTTAACTGCATTCGTCAGTCTTCAGTGGTTTTTTAAAATCTTTCTCCAGCCATCCACCGACTCCTAAACTCATAAATGACCTTTGACTCCTTTCAGTCGATGCTGCGGTCAGTTTAAGTCTTTTGTCCAGAATACAGGTGACGTCATGCACCACTCCTGTCTGTTTAGGTAGCAGTACAGATCTTAAAGTATTGATTGGTATGTAGTATAAGTGTTGGCTCCTAATGAATAGTTCTTACAGCTCAACCACATAAGGGGGTCCCACTGGGACCCTTTTCGTGTTCCCCAATGAGTCACTAGTGTCTGTCCTGGTTTTCAGATAAAGGATTCTTGTCTTCATTTTTACTGGACTTTACATGTAAAGTATATACATATATATATGACTTAAGGGTCAAGAATGAAATTGCACGCTCAAAGTATGACACATTTTTCTTGTTGATTCATTGATTAGTTATTTTCTTTAAAATGGAAATAAAAACAATTTAAATGCTAAACTGAAACACAAAAATCCAAAGAATTATTTTACAATGACTTTAAAAGAACAAACTCAGGTGTTATTCCAGAGGACAAAAACAGCAAAAGAATCACTTAATGTGATGATATTTTTATACATTTATTGCAATCAATGGGCTGACGAGTTATTTAACAATAACGTGTGAATCTAAGAAAGCCAAGAAAATACTTGCATCAAATTATTTGATAATAATAACTGTTTTTGATTCATTCAAATGCTCAACTAATCAAATAATGGTTCAAGTTTTAATATTCAGCTGTTTTAAATTGTTAAAGCTAAAAACTTCCATCCTAATAACACCGATATCTTTGTGTTTATGTGTATCTGTGTGAAAAGTACTGTAGTCGACGACCATGCTACCAAATACATTCGATTTATTTTTAGAACAAAATGCTGCTGCTTCTCTCTTCTTCTTCTTCTTCTTCTTCTTCTTCTTCTTCTTCTTCTTCTTCTTCTTCTTCTTCTTCTTCTTCTTCTTCTTCTTCTTCTTCTTCTTCTTCTTCTTCTTCTTCTTCTTCTTCTACTTCTTTTGTCTGTCTGTCTGGTATCGTATTAGAGTTACACTCTGGCTTGTACATTTGAGAGTGGAGCTGTCCGTGGTGCTTAAGTCATTTTCAGCTTTGTGTCGTACTTTCTGACACACTGGCAGTTACTGAAGTTAAGCTCTGAAACGCCAGTCGTACGCTGTGGTTTCATCAGTTTTTAGTTAAAGTTTGTTCTGCACTTTAAAAATATCAACTTGCGAACAGGAATCACTCCCACAGGCTTACGTATTTTGGGAAAAAATGAGCTCAACTTCGTAATGAAATGCATCAGAGTCAGGCGGTCTAGAGCGAGCCACTGTTAGCTGTTGTCTTCAAATTCCTTGAACCCTCCTCTCACCATCCCCCTTGCCAAATGTGAATGTGGAACATGCTATCTGGAGCAGTGCAGTGGCTGGGCCTCGGTCGATCACTGCTCCGTTTTAGTCGCCTTTTAAACAGAGCGTTCTCGTTTTGGGAGTTCAGACGCGGATATTTATATCAAGCGGGTCAGCTGAGAAGGAACCAGAATGAGCAGAAACACTGAGTTCTGTCTGACAAATGACCTTCCCTTTCCTCTGGGCCTCGTGGTTATGAACAGCGTGGTGCGAGGAATGAGAGGGAGTGAAGAAGAGTTCACTTCCCGAGATCTTTAAGTTAACCAACAGAAGCGGGGCATATGACATCCTGTGTCTGCGCTGCCACCGGAGTTATTTTTGTCAAGAAATTGGATCATTGCAGATGTGTGACTCAGTTAACACTCAGAGGCTCCTGCTTGGCATCACTTTCCTAAATGTCACCATTTCTATCATCACGCCACATAACGCCACATCACGGGCAAAAGTTTAAGTTCAGGTTCAACACTTGTTCGTTGTTACAAAGCCTCACATCCATCATAAAGTGTCATGTACTATATTTATAGTTTTTAGCTCTACTGTCAACAAATCATTGACAAATCATCAACATATCAATCATAAACGCAACGCTGAGCCACACTGCTGCATTGATTGACATGTTCTTTCATAACACAGAACGTAGACATGGTAGTTTATCACACATTATTGTAAATACTTACTGGAGAACCAAATCTGTTTTCATCTGAAAATAGTCCTTAACAACTACGTTATTTACTCGTGTTTGAGTATTTTCTAAAAAAGCATGGCACCTGTCTTAACCCTTTGAATCAATAAATGATATACTGGCACATCAAAGAGATTAAAATATTACTTTTTACCACGTAGTAAATCAGCATGGACGATATTAGTGGCTGATTTGAGCTGATAACAGATCAGTTTTGACCTCTAGTTAGCTGATAAGTAAGAAAATGCAGAAAAAAAACATGTTTCAGTAAATTAGAAACTGTGTTACCATTAAAAAGATCAATATTTTGTTCACACGTCTTTCTTTTCTCAATTTCTTTTGATTATTTAATAACCCACCTCAAGAGGCACTTATCAACATTTTTATATTTTGTGAATATTTAAAGAAAGAGAGAAAAAGAAAACAAAGAACCATCATCAATATCTGACATTTTGTTTGACTCTTATAAATCCTTTATTGTGTTGTAAAATAATAATTACTGCCAAAATTGACTAAACCCTTACAAAAGATCAATAGATAAATGAATTGTGTTTTATAGCAAAGAAAGATCAGATTTACAGCTTTGACACTGACTGATTTGCAGATGAAGTCTTTTTTTAATCCCAAAGTCAGTTTTTTTTTTGTTGTGTAGTTAGTGAGTTGCATAAATCTGTAGCAGTGCTGCACCAATGATATCAACCACTTTGATGTTGAAAATCAGAGGCATATTACTAAGCTAGAGAGCCAAGTGATATGATAAGAAGCTGAGACGACTAATTAAGATTGATTCGGCCAAACAGAGAAAGCACAGGAGCCAGCGAGAGCAGTAAAGCTTTTGAGAAATGCAAGATATTTTAAAGTAAGTCAAAATTATCAGCGTGTGTGTGATATTTTCATGAGTCTCCTCTTTTTTTTCTGTGCATGAAATTCTCAAAATGCCTTCAGCTGAGTGTCACTTTTCATGACGGGATGATGCTTGGTCTCTGTCAGGGGCGCCGTTGAAATAAAAGCCACAGGGATGAATAGATGAGGGGCAACTTGGCTGAACATCGCACTCTTCAAAAGGACTCTTTAAACAAACACATTTAAGCTGAGGAACAGATGCTGGGCTGCCTGAGGAGGCTTAAGCTTCAGACTGTTTGTATCTCAGCGGATTCACTGAGACCTCCAGGCTGACTCACATCACTGGGTTGTAATTTTTCTGTAATAGCCTCATCATTTATTACAATTTACCTAACTCAGGGTTAAAAGGAGGATGCAGACCACAGTATGTGGTCCACAATGTAATTATTATACACTGAGATATATTTATCATCACTGGTGGGAAAAACCAGCGTCTGTTTTCTGTTTGCCAGCGTTTTAGAAATGAGGATTAACAGACTTTATTTTTAGTTTAGTTGCCTCAAAAAAGGCATATCAGCTTTTTCAGGGTTTCGGTTTTTACTTTAAAACCATCACCAGGAGCTTTTATACATCTTTTACGTCTTTTTCTGGAGAAACTGTCCACTTATACTTTCTAGATATGAGTGGATTTTGGAGTTAATGACACTTATTTTTGGAAATTCGGAAAAAGATTATCCCAATGACCACATAGTTCTTAGTTTAAAAATGAAATCTGTGGTGATATTTCACATTATTTATGAAGTTGACTTTCCGTAGAGTAATCTTGCCATTTGCTGTGTGAGTTTGTGATAGTTAAGCTTTAAAGAAAGCGTCAGATTAAAGAATTTTAATGTTTCCTTAACACACAGTGATACAAAATGATGTTTAAAGCCACCTCGGGTACATTTTTCAACTTTAAAAATATTCACATCACATTTTGTTTGTTGTTTGTTTGCAGAAAACAATCTAAAACCACAACAAGGAGGCAAGGATTTTCATATCCTACATATTGGAGACTTAGAAGGTATTAAGTTACTGCAGAACATCACAGCTAAACTTTAAGTCTTTTATGATTGACTTCACTTAAACCAGGAACGTTATCAGCATTTGAGACCATAGAATTAATACCTCAACTAAGCAGGACTGCATTATTGTAAAGACATTAATTCAAAAATACCTTGATTGAAAAAGAAAATGTATAAAAAAAAAAGAAAATGTCACAGCAGCAGTAGAAAACATTTTTAAAAAATCCAATAATGATACATTTTAGGTTTTCATTTTTTGAGATAATATGCTGTTTCTGAATGGCCTTCAACACACCATTGCCATTTCTGCACTACTGTATTTTATTATTTAATAGCCAACACAAGATTTATCGGCTTTGCTCTAATGTTGAGTCATGGCATGTTTTGTGTCACAGAAGCTGAACATTAAAGGCCGTTTCAACCTGTTTGAGCATCAAGGTCACGACACACACGTTCCTGTCCATTAGCTGTGCTTTGGGAGTGAAAGTGACCCTGTGATCTGAGAGACCTCCAGCCTGCAGCATCAGTGACAGCCTCTCTCAGACGCTCTGCATTGTTGATGTTCTC
The DNA here is from genome assembly GCF_963691925.1 of Scomber scombrus. Taxonomy (NCBI): domain Eukaryota; kingdom Metazoa; phylum Chordata; class Actinopteri; order Scombriformes; family Scombridae; genus Scomber; species Scomber scombrus. The sequence goes on along the minus strand of NC_084975.1, from coordinate 7,434,336 downwards.
TGACGCTCGGTGGGGCGGACGGCAGCGTTTCAGACTCACTTAGAGCGTCTTTGTTGTTGTAGTATCACATTGTGCCAGTCTGCAGTGTCAGCGAGCAGTCACCCTGCAGGCAGCCACGAACAGCAGCTAATGCGGTCCTCTCTCTTCTGTTTCACCTGAGAAAAAAGGACATGAGGAGGTCAAAGGGACACTCTGTCTTTTCTCTTAATTCTCCTGAAAGTGGATTTACAAATTTATACCACAGTTGGCGTCTCCGGTGTCTGTATCCATGACGTTGCCTCAGTGTTGTGTGTTGTTGCTCTTGTCAGCGGCTTGAAAAGTATCAAAGCAAACTTGCAAATCATCGCTCACCCTCACAGCTTAGTCATCGCGCTGTGAAACCGGACGCATCTGTGGGCAGATCTTGCTGAAGTGTTAGATCCCCTCCTGACTGCTGTCAGCATGTTAATTTTTGGAGTTGTCCTATGAATATCAACAAAATCCCTCAGTCACTACCTCTCTCTCTCTCTCTCTCTCTCTCTCTCTCTCTCTCTCTCTCTCTCTCTCTCTCTCTCTCTCTCTCTCTCTCTCTCTCTCTCTCTCTCTCTCTCTCTCACTTCTTATGCAGGGGTCAGTTGAATATAAATCGTTTTTTTTCCGTCTCTCTGACATCAGTGCCGGTAACTGCAGTGTGTCTGCAGGGGGAACAAAAAAACATATGGTCGTCATTGTGTTGCCATGGTAACATCAACAGAGGGAGCCACATCCTCGAGTTTGTTTCAGTGATGCTTCCTGTGTGTTTTTAAAGGTGCAGTGTGTGAGATTTAGTGGCATCTAGGGAGAATCATATTCATAAGTATGTTTTTAATTAGTGTTTAATCACCTGAAAATTAAAATAGTTGTCTTTTCATTATCTTAGAATGAGCTCTTTATATCTACATAGGGAGCAGGTCGTCGTCCATGTTGCACCACTATATTTCTACAGTAGCCCAGAACTCTGTTTTTCGTGTTCATCGGTTCTCCTAAACGCTTTAGAAGTGGAGAGTGAAGGAAGGAGTATTAATTTGGTTACAATCTGCAACCTCACCACTAGATACCATGTAACCCTACACACTGGTCCTTTAAAATGTGTGATATTTATGAAGTTTATATACTATAATGTGAATATACATTTACTTTAAAGGTCATGTCACCATCGATTTTATTCTTCTCAACAACTTTTTATCTGATTTCTCCTCTTAAGCTGCTTGATTTTCTCTCTTTCCTCACAGAAAATCAATTTGCAACATTAATTTTGTTGTTGTTTTATATCTAAGATGCAAAGAAGTTGTTACCGTTGCGAAATTGTTACCTTGGACTCTCTGTTTCTGATTTATGTTGACACTAATTTCATTGTCTTTTCAACCATGGTCACTGCTGCTCATACCCACTAGATGAGGCAATTTCATTTATATACTGTAGCATGCGTCATACAGAGCGGTGATTCTGAGGGCTTAATAAGTTGCACTAAAGGATTAAATTGTGATAAGACAAGAAGAACAACAACTTAGAAAATATATTAACATCTTGGCTCCCTGTGTGTTTTTTAAAAAGCCAATCAAAAGTAAGACAAAGTAAGTTTATTCCTATAGCAACAAACATAGCAACAAACAACATGGCATTCAAGTGCTTTATATATAACTTAAAATAGGACTATATATAAAAAGACTCATAATAAGAATTAAAACAAGTAAAATAGAATATAAAAAATAAGCTAAAATTGAATAAAACTGAATCAAAAGGATAATTATAGTAACAATGCGGCGAGAGATATAAATGAACACTACAAAATGATGAGGTTTAAATAAAAGATAGTACCAAACAGAAAAGTTTTACCTTGATTTAAAAGAACTGAGAGTTGGAGACAAAATATGTGGATCTACTGTTTGGTTGTTCTGTTTATTCTACGTAAACCAGCAAAGCCAAAAAAGTTTTCAGAAAATGAGCCGCCCCAAGACTTTATCTTATATTCTTCTTTTTTAGGGTAATTTTGTAACATCTGTCCAGGGGCTACAGATTAAAAATAGCCTCTTGGCTAACTTGCAGCAATGATAATGTGCACTGTCCCTGTTAAATATAATCATGAGATTTTAAAACAAGTAAAATGGAATAGAATATAAAAATAATCCAAAATTGAATTAAACTTGATTAACAGAGTAATAAAAGTCACAGTGCAGCGAGACATATAAATGAACGGTATCAAATTATAAAGCCTTAATTTAAAAGCAGAGTTGGAGGAAAATCAAAGTTCAGTTACAGGCAGCAGTGAATGAGCAGGTTTTAAGTTTAATAGTCAGATTGGGACGTTGGGTAACACAGTCAGTATGGGAGGTTGTTCCAGGTAGTGGTAAAATTAAGCTTCCCTGTGATTTGTGTCGACACCACAACAGACAACAGACTTGTCAAGGTTTTCTTCAAGGTTTCATGTTGAGAAAGCTTGTCAGAAATCTCAGTGCAGCTAAATATTTTAAAATCAACAACTCTTTGTTTTTGTTTAATCTCTTGCAGCTGCATTTGAGTCCATTTGTATTTGCCTAGGAGCTTTTTAGGCGGAGGGGTAGTCCTGAGAAAAGACAGTTACAGTAATAAAATGACAACCTTCTCATGATGAATAAATCGATCTGCTTTTTGTTTTTTTCTTTTATTTGTGTTTGTATGATCTGAATGTTTAAAACAGTGACATTTCTTTATATGAAAAATGTCACTGATGAACACTTTGAATATAAAATGATTCAATTAAGCTCCTGCTTTTTCATCCGTTATAAGGTTTACGCTGTTTAGTTCAGTGAAAAATAAAACATTTCATGCTGAAGGCAAATAATAAGGTTTTGATTATCATCAGAGCTTATTATTGAGCGCTCCTTCTTCTGAGTCACAGATGGTCTATAAGAACTACGCTGATTACCTTATTAATATCATTGAAATGATTCTTCTTTTATTAGTTTTCTCCTTTTAATGTATGAAATTACTTTTCTTAGCATTTTCATTCACACTCTCAACCCGTCACAGTATCTGAAGCATCAGAGGTCCTTTATGGAAAAAAAATATGTTGACAGCCCAGATCCTCAAAAGGTGGCAAGTGCTGCAAACTCAGGGGATGCACTGACGGTCCCAGTGGATGGTGGAGTCACTGAGATCCCCCTATTATTAGACCGCTCTAATATTAGAGCGTGCATCTGTGCTGAAACAAAGGGGAATTAAAAGCTTAACATCACCTCTGAATGGAGAGAAATGCTGATGCATAATTATGTTGAATATGCATAAGAATGTAAGGCAATGTGCTAAACAGTGAAATTTGACATGAAATGACACAGAATACACTAGTCTTTAATACTGTATGTATACGGCACACACACACAAAAAAGCAATATTTGAACAGTGACATGTCCTGCTCAGTGCATTTCTTGGTTGCAACTGTTACATTTTTACACATTTATTTTATGGATGTGTAAAGAATTCATTATCAGATGTTATTAACTCTAAAATATCATCACCTGTATTCACCTGTAGTGTGCTCAAGGCTTTGATTTTAAACCTCAACCAACCGACATCAGTGACCTATTTCCTATTCCAACTTTACTTCTTGCGTTGATGCACAATTGGGTTTCTTGTCTCTATATTGGGATTGCCCCACATACAACACAGAATGCAGTGTAGTAAATCTCCCTGACTCAAAGAGGTTTTTTTCCAGATCAGGTTTGGATGGCATCCAGCAGGATATCTTCAGGCCAGACTGTCAAGCGTCTTGGCATCCAACCTTTAGCCCTTGATGGAGTTGGACATCTCACTTCTCGTGAACGACATTAACGTAATGTTTCAAATCTCCTCCTGCAGGACAGAGGACTCTCCACCACAGAAGTGATGTCCTAGACACTGTGGTGCTCGTCAACCCTTCACAAGAATCTATTGTATCAGAGGTAAGGTCGATATATTCAGAGATATGCTGTCGGTTGGATGTACATTTAGATATTGATGGTGTGATGTATAAAAGGGTGACCTGGCAGTTCATATGTGCAATTGAAGGAATATAAACTAAAACTAAAAAACCTCTTTTGTAGAAATAAATAAAATGCAGTATAAAATTGCCAAATTTATGATTTAAATCAGTATTTTCTGATCAAGAAAAACATAATTATTAATCTAGCCAGGCTCTCAATGTCAGTTTTTTCAATATTCTGACTGGTGATTTCTTTTGTGTCTGTTAGATTTGTCTGTACTTGATGCAGGACATTGGTTGCTAAATCTTGTTGACCTTGGCACAATTTAATTGCACTTTTCTTTCTCAGTGACACAGGTATTTATCTTTGTATCTTGGCAATGTTGTCTCTCCTTTAACTGTCCTCTGTCAACCCCTCTCCCTCTCTCTCTCTCTCTCTCTCTCTCTCTCTCTTTTTATGTGTGTGTGTGTGTCCTAGATCCAGTCTCTAGTCACAGACTCAGCAGGACACAAGCTTCTGGTCTTGAGTGGCCAGAGCTCAGATCACGGTGGCCTTCTTCTTCAAACTGGGGTTTTCACCTACCAGACCTTTTCAAATATCTTTGCTGATCCTGGGGTAAGTCAAATCTACTTACACTCAGCAACAACATTTTATACTGTAAAGTCTTAAAAGTATGTCAGTGGTTTGATAACGTTTGATATGAAGGGATAAATACTGCAGAGAGATGCATTTTAGGGATTTATTTGTTAGTGCTGTAGACAAAAAAAAAGACTTTTGTGAGAAATACAAACTCATCATTGAATATACATTTGGGAAAAGAAACTCAACTCTCTCTTTTACTATCACAGTTTTATTTCTTAATCTTTGTCTGTATAACACACGTCCATCCCATTGCTGCGTGTATCACTGACTGATGCGTCTGGGTTTGTCCCTCCTGCAGGTCAGTGAATTACTGGGAACAGCAGCCCCCAAGCAGCAGGCTACACTCACTGTATCCTGCCGCGGGGAGGTGGGCTGGAGCTCCCTGGGACAGCAGCAGACCCTGAGGGAGTTCCTGGAATACAAACTAAACCCTGAGCCTGTTCTCCCCAAGATGGAGGGCGTCTCGGAGTTCACAGAGTACATCTCTGAGACGGTTGACGTCCCTTCACCTTTTGACCTGCTGGAGCCACCTACCTCCGGAGGTTTCCTGAAACTTTCCAAGCCATGTTGCTACATCTTTCCCGGCGGACGAGGAGACTCTGCTCTCTTTGCTGTGAATGGCTTCAACATCCTTGTGGATGGAGGCTCTGAACGTAAATCCTGCTTCTGGAAGCTGGTCCGTCACCTGGACCGCATCGACTCGATTCTACTCACACACATTGGCGCTGACAATCTCCCAGGTATCAATGGGCTTCTTCAGAGGAAGATAGCAGAACAGGAGGAGGAGCAGTCTCAAGGCTCCATCAACTACAGCGACTGGATGAAAAACCTGATCTCTCCAGAAGTAGGTGTGGTGTTCTTCAACGTACCAGAGAAGCTACGTATGCCAGAATCTAACCTCAAAGTGAAACGCAGCATCGAAGAGGCCTCACTCACTTTGCAGCACCTTAACAAACTTGGAATCAAACCGGAGCCACTGTTTCGAGTGGTCAGCAACACTATCGAGCCCATTACTCTGTTCCACAAGATGGGAGTGGGCAAGTTAGACATGTACATTCTCAACCCGGTCAAAGACAGTAAAGAGATGCAATTTTTAATGCAAAAGTGGGCTGGCAACAGCAAGGCCAAAACTGGTATTGTGCTGCCCAATGGCAAAGAAGGAGAAATATCTGTGCCCTACCTGACATCGGTTACAGCCTTAGTTGTCTGGCTTCCCGCCAACCCTACAGAAAAGATTGTCAGAGTGCTGTTCCCTGGGAATGCACCACAAAACAAGATCCTGGAAGGGCTAGAGAAATTAAAGCACCTTGACTTCTTGCGCTATCCTGTAGCCACACAAAAGGACATTGCTGCAGGGGCTCCTCCCTCAGTTATAAAACAGACCAAGTTAAAACAAAGAACAGACAGCAAAGAGAGTCTTAAATCCTCTCCGAAGACTACTGCAAAGGTCTCCAAGAAAGAACCTGAAGGACAAGACGACGTGTCAGCCACCACAGAGGCAAAGAGTGACTCTGTGAAGGAAAATATATCAGAGAAAAAAGAGGAGAAAAAGCCTACCAAAACTATGAAATCTAAATCAGATGTGCCCGAGAAAAAGAAACTCCTGAAAGAAAAATCCATTAAAAAGCACTCCAAGGAAAGGGTGTCAAAAATGGATGAGAAAAAAGACAAAGAAAAGAAAGAGATCAAAAAAATCAAGAAAGACGACTCTAAAAAAGATGACAAGAAAGATGCTAAATCCAAAGAGGACAAAAAGAAGGACGCATCCAAACCTGAGCTGAGAAAAATCACAAAGCCTGACCTAAAACCACTTACACCCGAGGTCAGAAAGACATTACATAAAGCTAAAGTGTCAAGTAAAGCCAAGACTGGAAAAATCAAGGCAGCAAAGGCTGCTGAACCGAAGCCAGAAGAGCCGAAACCAGAAATTATTCAACCTGAACCAATACAAAATGGAGCTGTTGAGGGCACATCTGCTCCCTCCACACCTGAAGACCTCACCAAGGAATTTGAAGAAATTAAACAAGCTGAAGTTGTAGCTGTATCAGCAGAGGCAGACAGTAGTGAGGTTTCATTGGAGCCAACAGCACAAAGTGAAGAGAAGGAGGAAGCAGAAGAAGCGATATCTGAAATCCAACCTGAAACAAAGTCTCCTGAAAAAGAAGTATTAGCCTCCGAAGTCAAAGATGAAGATGAGGCTGCATATGAAGAAAAACACAAGAAGTTGACACAAGAGGCAGAAATAGAAGAGGCTCAAAAGTTTGAGGATGAGGGAGCCGCATCTCAGGAGGAAGAGGAGGAGGAAGAAGAACAGGCTCCAACTGCTGAAAGGAAAACACCAGAGGAAGAGGAGGAAGATATGGGTATCGGAGAGGAGGAAGATGAATCAAAATGGAAGGAGGAAAAAGACGATGGGCTTGACAGGAAACATGAGATTGAAGAAATGGAGAAATCAGAAATTCTTGCTGCTAAGATTGAGCCTCAAATGACTACATATAAGGAAGAGGAAGAAGAGGACGAGGCTGTGGAGAAAGCCGAACTGGAGGAGGTGGAAGACTTAGATGTGATAGCAGATGAAGAGATCAAAATCAAACCTGAAGATGCAGCTGAGGAACAAATGGTCACTGAGAGCACAGCCGCTGACTTTCTGACTACAGCTAAAGAAGAGGAGGAGGAAGAAGAGGAGGAAGGCTATCTGTCACACGTCGGAGGCGCCACAGCTCCCATAACCTCAGTGGCTCAAGGTGCCGTTGCAGCAGAACCTATTTCCTACATTCAAGATGAGACAATTCCCGGCTACTCTGAGACAGAGCAGACCATCTCTGACGAGGAGATTCACGAGGAGGCAGAGGAGCGGATACCTCACCTTCAATACGACGTTGGCACCTACGACATCTCTGTTCCAGATCAGACAGAATCATTCGTTAATATTCACGGCATGAGGGAGATGCAAGCTGCAGTTATGACAGAGAAAAGTTTTATTCCTGGTGTGCAGGAGCAAGTATCTGTGTTCACCAACATCATCACGGCTCCTCTGGCAGAAGAAGAGCATGTGTCCTCTGCAACGTCCATCACAGAGTATGACAAAATGTCCTCCTTCCCTACTTCTATCACTGAAGATCAATCTGTGGCATCTGTCACCACTCCTCAGGCTGAGGAACCAGCCAAAACCACTGTTCCTGTGTCAACGCCACTTGACGCTACCCAGGGCAAAGAGCAACCTCTCTCTGCAGGAACGCTTTCACCACCCTCTTTAGAAGATGACAAGCAACCCAAGACACCAGCTGATGACTTACAGCTTCCTATTGCAGAAGTGAAGATCGCTGGTAAGGGTGCTGATGCTCATGAGGAGGAGGAAGAAGAAGAGGAGGAAGAAGACCAAACTCCTAATGTTGACATTTCACTTGAAAAACTCCAAGAGGGCTATGCTTCATCACAAATATTACAGACAAAAGAGAAAGACATTGAAAAGCTTGCTGGCTCTGTATCTCTTGTTTTAAAGTCTGTGGAAGATATCAAACCAGTCCACCTACCAGTTGAAGAGGAGAATATAGATGCAGTTAAACCTAAAGATATTTCATCAGTTGTGCCTACTAGACCTTTTGGATCAGACTCAGTAACTTCAGAGAGTGAGGAGCGTTGCTATAGTCCGGATGATATCACTGTGAAAATGGCCTCCCCTACACAGTCCGGACCCCCAAGTGCAGCTCATTCCCCACTTCGTCAGTCACCAGTGGAAGAGAAGATGAAACCCTTCCCTGATTTGGAGCTGCAAAAGCAAAAGGAGCTCCCTGACGTTGTCTCCACAACTGAAGATAAAATAGTGAAGAAAGATGAAGCAGAGACAGAGAAACAAAAAGATGTTGACAAACAGAAAGCAGATCAGCTTGAGGCAGAAGTTTCAACATCTTTGGACAGAAAATTTGACAAGGACATAAAAGAAATTCCACTGATAAAAGAGGCAGAGAAAGACATTTCTCCAGCACCAAAAGACGAGGACAAACAGGCTGAAACCACATCTGTTGTTGCTTCATCTTTAACAGAAGTTCAGCCACCTGTGCTACCAACACCAGGAAAAATGGACGAAGAGAAAGAGAAAGAACCTAAAGTGCCTGAAAGTAAATTTCCAGAGAAGGACAGTAGTTTCCCGGATGATGATGATAACAAGAAAGATGATGATGATGATGATCATGATGATAAATCTGCAGTTAAAATCATCAAGGCAGAACAGGAAAAAGAGACAGAAAAGGACGATACCGTTGATATCAAACAAATCAAGGATGAGCAGAAACAGACATCTATCATCCAGGAAGATCTTTCTGCCGTTAAGTCCATCACGGATGAGAAAGCAGAGAAAGAGGCAGTAATAGATGACACCTCTGATATTAAACCTGTCAAAGAAGAGCAAATTGCAAGGGAGACTGTCAGCATTGATAAAGCCATTAAAGATGAACAAAAAGACTTTAAAATGGACGCCACTCCTGATGTTATAACTTCTAAAGAGGAAACTGTTGCTCCTGAGGACAAACAGATCAAAGATGAGCAAAAGGAAAAAGATACAAAACGAGATGACGATTTTGACCTCAAAACCAAAGATGACATTACGGAGATGGAGGATAAAAAGGAAGTTGTGTCTGATAGTAAGATTATGAAAGAGGAAGAGAAGAAAGAAGCAGAAAAGGACAGTACTTTTGATATTAGCGCTATAAAATCTGAAGAGAAGGAGATCGAAAAGGTCAGTGTCGCAGATGTCAAGCCCGTCAAAGACGAGATGGAGAAAGAGGCAAAGGGGGATGATACCTCTGTTACTAAGCCTATTGAAGATGAGAAGAAAAAAGAGATAGAAAAGGATGAAACATCTGATATCAAACTGATCAAAGAGAAAGAAGAGAAAGAGGTAGAAAAGATTGATACTGCTGGTACCAAACCCATCACGGATGAGCAGAAGGAAAAGGAGAAAGAGGTGGGTGATACCACTGTTGCTAAACTCACCAAAGAAGAAGAAGAAGAAGTGATTATTAAGGATGATACATCTGCTCTTGAACACACTGTGGTAGAAGAAAAGGAGCAAGAGATAAGTAAAGATGCTATCTCAACAATTACCCTCAATGAGGTGGAAGAAAAGGATGTAACGACGAGTAAAGATGAGATTCTTGCTGTCAAGCCAACAACAGAGCAAGAAAAGGAGAAAGAGAAAGATGATAGCATGGACACCAAACAAGCCAAAGAAGAGGACAAAGATGTGATGACAAGTAAAGAGGATGTGCACGCCTTCAAAACTAGTATAGAAGAAGACAATAAGGATGACACAAGTAAAGATGTCGCAGCTGCTATTGAACTCACAAAGACAGAGGAAAAAGATGTTCTTCCAAGTAAGGAAGATACTTCTGCTGTTAAACCATCAGTCGGCGAAGAAAAGGAAGAAGAGGAAAGTAAAGATGATACTTCTGCCATGAAACTGACCAAGGTAGAAGAAAAAGATGTTCTTCCAAGTAAAGAAGATACTTCTACTGTTACACCAACAGGCATTAAAGAAAAAGAAGAAGAGGAAAGTAAAGATGATTTCTCTGCTATCAAACTTACCAAGACAGAGGAAAAAGATGTTCTTCCAATTATGGAAGATACTTCTACTGTTACACCAACAATCATTAAAGAAAAAGAAGAAGAAGAAAGTAAAGATGATACTTTTGCTATCGAACTGTCCAAGGTAGAAGAAGAAGATGTTCTTCCAAGTAAGGAAGATACTTCTGCTGTTACACCAACAGTCTTTAAAGAAAAGGAAGGAGAGGAAAGTAAAGATGATACTTATGCTATTGAACTGTCCAAGGCAGAAGAAAAAGATATTCTTCCAAGTAAGGAAGATACTTCTGCTGTTAAACCAACAGTCAGCAAAGAAAAAGAAGAGGAGGAAAGTAAAGATGATACTTTTGCCATTAAACTGACCAAGGCAGAAGAAAAAGATCTTCCAAGTAAGGAAGATACTTCTGCTATTAAACCAACCATCAGTGAAGAAAAGGAACAAGAGCAAAGTAAAGATGATACTTCTGCTGTTACACCAACAGTCATTAGAGAAAAAGAAGAAGAGGAAAGTAAAGATGATACTTCTGCCATCAAACTGACCAAGGTAGAAGAAAAAGATCTTCCAAGTAAGGAAGATACTTCTGCTATTAAACCAGCAGTCGGTGAAGAAAAGGAACAAGAGAAAAGTAAGGAAGATACTTCTGCCATAAAACTGACCAAGGTAGAAGAAAAAGATATTCTTCCAAGTAAGGAAGATACTTCTGCTGTTAAACCAGCAGTCATTAAAGAAAAGGAAGAAGAGGAAAGTAAAGATGATACTTCTGCCATCAAACTGACCAAGACAGAGGAAAAAGATGTTCTTCCAACTAAGGAAGATACTTCTGCTATTAAACCAACAGTAGACAAAGAAAAAGAAGAAGAGGAAAGTAAAGATGATACTTCTGCTATCAAACTGACAAAGGTAGAAGAAAAAGATGTTCTTCCAAGTAAGGAAGATACTTCTGCTGTTAAACCAGCAGTCATTAAAGAAAAAGAAGAAGATGAAAGTAAAGATGATACTTCTGCATCTAAACTTACCAAGACAGAGGAAAAAGATGTTTCTCCAAGTAAGGAAGATACTTCTGCTATTAAAACAGCAGTCAGCGAAGTAAAAGAAGAAGAAGAAAGTAAAGATGATACTTCTACCATTAAACTGACCAAGGTAGAAGAAAAAGATGTTCTTCCAAGTAAAGAAGAAACTTCTGCTGTTACACCAACAGTCATTAAAGAAAAAGAAGAAGAGGAAAGTAAAGATGATGCTTCTGCATCTAAACTTACCAAGACAGAGGAAAAAGATGTTTCTCCAAGTAAGGAAGATATTTCTGCTATTAAACCAACCATCAGTGAAGAAAAGGAACAAGAGAAAAGTAAGGAAGATACTTCTGCCATCACACCGACCAAGGTAGAAGAAAAAGATGTTTCTCCAAGTAAGGAAGATACTTCTGCTATTAAACCAGCAGTCAGCGAAGTAAAAGAAGAAGAGGAAAGTAAAGATGATACTTCTGCCATTAAACTGACCAAGGTAGAAGAAAAAGATGTTCTTCCAAGTAAGGAAGATACTTCTACTGTTACACCAACAGGCATTAAAGAAAAGGAAGAAGAGGAAAGTAAAGATGATTTCTCTGCTATCAAACTTACCAAGACAGAGGAAAAAGATGTTCTTCCAATTAAGGAAGATACTTCTGCTCTTAAACCAACAGTCGGGGAGGAAAAGGTGCAAGAGGAAAGTAAAGATGATACTTCTGCCACCAAAATGACCAAGATGGATGAAGAGCCTATAATAGTATCTAAAGCTGGTGATTTCTCTGCTCCACCGACCAAGGTGGAAGAAAAAGAGCCGCTTAAGGATGCTGCCAAACCAGTCACTGAATCAGACAAGGATCAAGAGGCAAGTAAAGACGTTATTTCTGCTGTCAAACTCATCCAGATGGAGAAAGAAGATGTAATGATGAGTGAAGATCTGTCCGCTGTCAAAATATCTGATGATAAACTGAGCATGAAGGATGATATCTCTGTTGTTAAACCCACCACACAAGACGAGAAGGAGACAGAAATCTATAAAGATATTTGTGCTGTCAAATCAACGACTGAAGAAAAAGACAAAGCAGTGGATAAGGAGGAAACCATCACTGTCAAACCATCCAAGGAGGAAGAAGTCACAATTCAGGATCATAGTGTTGCTATCAAATCCATTGATGAGGAAAAAGACAAAGAAACAATTAAGGATGAAATTCCTGATATCAAACCTGCCAAGGAGGAGGAAAGCAAAGACATCATTGGAGTAAAACCAATCACTGATGAGGAGAAGACTGAATTGAAAGACGTTACATCCGATGTAAAACTCATCAAGAAGGAGGCAGAAGAAACACAGAAGGATGAAACTCATGATAAACAGCTTGAGGTTAAAGATGAAAAACTGGAAAAGGAGAAAGAAAAGAGTGATATTTCCGAGTCTCTGTCCATTAAGCAGCAGAAGGAAAAGGATGTAGAAGATACTTCTGTCAAAACCACAAAGGATGACCAGGAAGTGATAAAAAGTGACATTTATGACAAAGAGGTTGTAACACCAGAGGCAAAAGAGACAGAAAAAGGTGACACCTCTGACTACAAACTGATTTTGGAAGAAGTTAAAAAGAAAGAGACTGAAAAAGATGACACAAAAACTGATGAGCATCCCATGGATGTGAAAGAGAAAGAGCATAAAGTTGAAACCGTTGCAGAGGAAATGAAAGATGTGGTCAGGCAGAGCAGTGATGAAGCCAAATCCATCAAAGAAGAAGACAAAGGAGAGCCTAAAGCTGGTGTATGTGGCACAGACTCCATTTTAGGACAGGAGACAGATAAAGAAATGTACACTCCCTCATACAGCACTAAAGATGAGATTAAAGGGAAAGACGATTATCCTTTTGAGTCCGAATTGAAGACGAGTGATAAAAAAGGTAAAAAGGTAGATCTTCCTGTAGCTCAGACCTTGGAGGAGGAAAAGACTAAAAAGGATCATATTGGTGAGATTAGTGATAAGCATACACATGAAGAAACCTCTGATAAGCTTACTGGAGCTCAGAAAGATCAGGAAACGTCTGGGGCTGCATCAGTAGAAATGCAGAAAGACTCTTCTGTAACAGCACCTGAAGACCTGAAACCAGAGAAAGATGGCACGTGTGTGACTCTCTGTGAGAAAAAAGAAGACAAAGAAGCTAAGGTCATTGTTAGTCAAGATGAGAAGACTGAGAAAGAAAAAGATGACGCACATGTTGCCGAACTGAGCAAAGAACAGAAAATGGAAAAAGAACAAGAAAAAGAGTATGAAACTGAAGATATCAAAGACGAAAAGACAAAATCAGAACTGGATGAAAAAGTAATTAAAGAAAGTGCCATTTCTGACATGAAGACAGAGGAGGTCAGTGAGAAAGAAAAGTATGACTCCTCCGATGCCAAGGAGGAGAAATGGGAGAGAGAGGAGCTACAAGAGAAAGACCTTGACAAAACCATTAAACAACCTGCACAGACAATAACAGGAGAAGCAGCAATGGCATCCAAGTCTGACTACAAGCCTGCATTTGTGGTTCATTCCTCCGATGAAGACAGGGAAGAAGAGGAGGAGGAGTACATTTGTATGGGAGGGGCGGGCTCCAGACCTTTGTCAGTGGAGCCGAGAAAATCAGACCATGATATCTCCTCTGCAGGCCTGCCTCCACCACAAACTCCACAGACAAGTGAGCCAACTAAAGAGTTAACACCTGGACAGACCACAGTAATCATACCTACACTTACAATGCAGGAGCCATCTATTGATGAAGACGTCAAAGAGCTTGGAAAAGAAGAATCCAGAATCGCACCTGTAGTAGACAAAGATGTTTTGAAAACTGAAACCATAGCTACACCTCTCACCAAGCTGGAGCCATCCGTTGATATCATCACATCAAAAGAAGAAGCTACCTCTATCACAAAACAAGAACTAGCTTCTGATGTCGTAGCCGCAAAAGCAGAACCGATGTCAGACTCAGCTGAGAAAAAGCCTGTGATGTCAGCAGTACCGAGCACTGACAGTCAAACCAGAAGCTGTACACTTTCATGCACTGAGAGCCAGTCCAGCGTGGAGGAAACACAACAGACACCGTCTCAGATGAGCTCAGGAGTCACTCCTAAAGAAAAGACGAAGCTGGATGAGAAACCAGGCAAGGAAGCAGAGAGGGAGATGGAGGGAGAACGAGAGGTGGCTTCTCCAGGATTATCACAGCCTTGCTCATATTTTACGTTGGATAAGGAATCTGAGGATGCCGGCCATGTTGATGTTGTAAAATCAGACTCTGCGAAAAAGGAGAGTGGTGATAAAATAACATCAGAGAAGGAGACTGGCATTGGAAGCCCGCAAGACGAACCGCAAACCTTTGGTGCATCTAAATACGATCCATATGAAAAACCCATCCCCAGAGATCACGATTTGGACTCAAGAGAAGAAAGTGAGGTTTCTCTTGGTTTTGATCATGCTTCAGACTTTGGTATTGATGATAACAGGAGGACAAGCCAGACAGAAGACGGAGATGCCCTGTTCCTCCTGGACGATCATTACAAAGAAGAGCCACTATCCTTCAGCAGAGTCGACTACAGCCCAGTCTCTCTCACAGAGAGTGAAAGAAGCAGCCACCACAGTCCAAGTGCCTTCCCAAAATATGAAGACAGAGAGAAAGGCCAAGAGGAAGAGAGTGAGAGAGAAGAAAGACCAGATACACCTTACGTGGACAAGAGGTTTTCGTCCATAGACATGCAAGACAACAAAATGTCCCTAGCAGCAGAGCCCTTTTCTAGTCCAAAAGAGGACAAACCGGAAAAATCAGAGAAAGAGAAAGAGGACATGATAGAAGGTGCTTCAGCAGCCTTTCCAACAGGAGAAAGTGAGCACGTTTCTACAAGTGCCACTACTCATTCAACAGGCCTATCATTAAGACAAGAAACACACTCTCCCTCATGGAGCCAATCTCCAGATCTTACTGCTCAAGCTTCAGCTTCTCCTGTAGCTTTTGGAGAGTTCACAGAAAAGAAAGCAGCAGAAAAAGAGAAGGAAAAATCTGCTGAGTCACTGAAGGACAAGAAAGAGTCCTCTGATCATGAAAAAGAGGGCTCTCCATCTGGTCGGCACTCACCGGCAGAAAAAGACATTTTACCCCAACAGGCATCATCTTGTGAACGTGAAGAAGCAGCGAGTGAATCGAGAACAGCCCCTGACGCCACATTTGTAGGACGTGACATTGATGATAATGTCCTTGCTTCTGACAATAGTCAAATAAGCAGCTCTGCCACTTGTAAATCCATGTTAGACTTCCCTGAAGGAAAAGAGAGCCTCATAGATAAAAGGTTACTTGTAGAGGGGGAAGACTTCAATGTTGATGAGGATGACGACGAAGATGAGGACGAGGAGGAAGAAGAAGAAGAAGAAGAGTTAAGTGATGTAGATATGGAGAAAGGTGCCAGAGAGCAGTCTGAAAAAGAAATGTGCAGACGTAGCACAGATGAGGGTGCTACGTTAGCAGAGCTAGAGGACTCCAATAAACAATCTCCTGAATCAAGTTTCCTTAAAGGGGAAACCATCTGTACAGCAACACCCGAGGACGCCTCAGCTTCTAAAGTCACAGACAAGCAGGATTTGAGTAAAACATCCCCATCTCCTGAAACAAAGCCTCTTGAAAAGGAAGATAAAGATAAAAGTGCTTCAGGTGATGCAACAACATCCAAACTTCCTGAGACAAAGAGTGAAGATTCAAGCAAAACATCTCCAAGTGCTCTCAAAATGGACGACATCTGTTTGGCTCCATCGGAAGCGCCGAAACCTCCTGAAACAAAGAAAGTAGATGACAAAAAGGACGACAGCTGTTTGGTTCTATCGGAAGCGCCGAAACCTCCTGAAACAAAGAAAGTAGATGACAAAAAGGACGACAGCTGTTTGGTTCTATCAGAAGCACCAAAACTTCCTGAAACAAAGAAAGTAGATGACAAAATGGACGACATCTGTTTGGCTCCATCGGAAGCGCCGAAACCTCCTGAAACAAAGAAAGTAGATGACAAAAAGGACGACAGCTGTTTGGTTCTATCAGAAGCACCAAAACTTCCTGAAACAAAGAAAGTAGATGACAAAAAGGACGACATCTGTTTGGTTCTATCAGAAGCACCAAAACTTCCTGAAACAAAGAAAGTAGATGACAAAAAGGACGACAGCTGTTTGGTTCTATCAGAAGCACCAAAACCTACTGAAACAAAGAAAGCAGATGAAAAAGAAGCAACACATTTGTCTCTTGAACCAACAACAACGAGAAGGTTATCATTTGTCGAGGATGTCACCTCTTCTGTAGTAGAAGTGACAAAGAAAGGAGATGAAGGCCAAACGACTCTATCACCAGAACCAAGCTTTTTGACTAAGGAACCTTCTCAAGCAATGGCCACAAGCAGCTTGACAGGCAGTTCTGTCCCATCTGACCATGCAGAGTCCTCATCCAAGCCCACATCTAGTCCCTCCCCTCCAATGACAGGAGGATATGCTGATATCGGACAGAGCAGATCTGGAGGATATCCTGATATTCAGTTTTACAGTGAGGACAGTCAAGTAGGATCAAAGGATGATAAGAAAGAAACCTTTGTGCTTTCAGATGCCTCCCAGGTATCCAAGTTAAGCGATGATAAATATTACCAAAGAGACATCCAAGAAGAACATGTGGATGAGAGGCAGACCGCAGAAGTCACCACAAAACATGAGGAAACTACCTCATTAGCTTGCACATACACAGCCTTGACATACTCTTCTTCAACATATTCCTCAACATCTTACAGCCACTCATCATCTGCCTCAACTTCTGTCCCTTTAAGCCAACAGTTTGGAGACAAAGTTGAAATGTTCACATCAATATCGAGCTCTTCGTCAAAAAAGGAGCCATCGTTCATGACTGAGTCTACAAGCTCAGGCTCTGGAGGCCTTCAGAGAGACGAGTACATGGAGGTGACGATGAAGCCTGCCACTAAAGTGTCTTTACCGAGTCAGTTTGACGAGACCAAACCGTCATCTCCAGTCTTGTCTACCACTGCCAGACAAACTGCGGATCAAAGCGGTTCTGCTAAGCCAGAAACGGACACAAAGTCAACCACTGATAGTTTTTATATGCTAGAAACTAAGATTTCTACAACCACTGCAGCATCATCTCTACAAAGTACCGAACCAGTGGCACCACTGGCAGAGAGTTTATCCACGTTAGAGTCTCACTTTGATGTCTCTCCCCTCCAAAGGGCTGACTCCTCTGACAGGGGGTCCCAAAGCTCAGGAGAAGACGAAATGGAGGACAGCACCCTACCATGTCGTATTGAATGTGATAAAATCAAAATGGCTGAACGAAAAGAGACTGAGTCTTGTGTGGTAGAAAGCACCACACACACCACAGAGACAAAGACCGTCACCATGACCTCTACCACCATTGTGTCTGAATCTGAAGAGGTGATGCAAACAACTCAACAGACAGCCTCAGTTACTTCACCATGTGATAGTGGAGCTAGGGAAACCTCATGTGCCATAGCAGACCTGCCCAAAACAGAAGAAGACAAAGAGAAAAAGGAGAAGACACCTGAAGTAAAAGAGGAGAAGACAAGCGGAGCTATTGCACCTCTTAAGGAAGATACAAAGGTGTCAGAAAAAGAAACAAGTGAAAAAGATGAAAAGAAGGAGACTACAAAATACACTGAAGTCAAGCAGAAAATTGAAACTAAACTGGAAGAAAAGATGTGCAAAGAAAGCACAGAAGAGAAGAAAACAACAACTGATACCAAGATGAGTGAAAAAGTAGAGGTTGGAAAGAAAGGAGAAGCAGAAAAAGTAGAAGAGAAAAGTTTGTTGGACACACCACCAGAGAGATTAGATGTAAGGAGAAGGAGTAGTATATCTGATTGGGAGCTACTACAGAGGCCTGATGATTGTCCAAGTGCCCCGCCACCAGGTTATGGTGATGATGATGAGGATGATGAGGATGATGAAGAGGAAGCAATGGAAGCAATGGAATGGATGGTCAGTGTCCACGGCACCTCCACACAAGAGACATATCACACAGACATATCAAGCAAACGAGATGTAAAGGCTGATCGTCCCTCCGACTTGCCTGCCGGAGCCACCTCCTCCTCTTCCTCCCCTCCCGGTTACTCCTCCTGTGAATACAAACATCGCAAAGGAGAACTGTCTCCATCCTTCATCAACCCAAGTCCCCATCAGCTCTCCAGTGACGAGGGCGAGGAGGGCGGCCGTAGCGACCACTCCCAGGAAGAAGACGAGGACGAGCAAGGGCAACACTCTGTGAAAAGGAGGTCGCACAAGCAGAGGCGCCACCACTCTCCGAGTTACCATGGAGACGCCGGACAGGGGCCACAACAGCCGTCCGGTGCCACATCATCTGGACTGGGTGTGACGTTAGCTGGAGAGGAAACACCACCAACATCGGTAAGCGAGTCGTTACCTTCACAGTCGGACTCTGACGTCCCTCCAGAAACCGAGGAGTGTCCGTCAATAACAGCCGAAGGAAATCTGGACTCAGACGAAGACGCTGAACATCTGCCGGTGGACAAATTGTCTGCTTCTGGAGCTGGAGGGGGCCACCATCCCTCATCACCGAAGTCATCTCAGAGGACTCACGATCCCCTCCCCACCCCAATGAAGGACCCTCTTCCGCACCCTCCCCACCCAGATGTGTGCATGGTAGATCCAGAGGCTCTCCTCAATGACCACAGCAGCACGGAGAAACTTCTCAAGAAAGAGCACAAGACCACCAAGGGACTCAGAAAGGGTAAACCCAAGTCTGCCTCTCCTGCTCGAAAGGGAGAAGCCAGGAAGAGGTCCTCCACTCCGGTGAAGCAGACTTCTAAGGACTCCGCCTCGCCTCGATCAGCCTCCCTCAGGAGGAAGGACACTGACAGAAGCTCCAGATTGATCAAGATGTCCGAGACCCAAGGTTCAAGGAGTGAGCTCCTCAACCCCGGGAAAGGCTTGGTCAATGGAGTGAAGAGCAGTTCAGGTTTGTTCATATCTTCACATCTTACATCAAGATTTTAAATGCAACGTAATTCAAGATAATCCCTGGGTGCTTTGAAACTGTAACACAAGGTTAAATCAGGTGAAGCAGTCAAAAGAGAGACCCTGAGTTTTTAAGCTATTTATGAAACATTTACAGTTCTTTTATAATCCATATTTCAAGAATGTTCTGTCTATTTGCATGTTATTGTTAAGTGCAGGCATATTGCAGAAATTGTGTGGTTATTAGAGGTGGTACAATGATGTGTTGCACATTAGAAAGCATAACAAGTGTATCAAGTAAAGGAAGCAGCAGCATGTTATGTAGGATGATGGATATGGAGTACAGACATGATTCTATAAAGGTGTTATGATAGATTGTAGTCATAATTTGAAGAATAATTTATTAATTGTAAATAATTTAGTGAACAGGATGTAATTTGCTCAGTTGAGAAGGGAGTGGCTCAAGTTCTTTGCTTCTGCTGTGAAATTTTAAGGGAAATTTCAGTACTTTTCAGTACTAATGCTGGTTTACGATGTCCTCTAGGTAACAACTCACAGAAAACTGGTTCTGCCGTCCCTCCTGGACCACCCGTCTATGTCGACCTGGCCTACGTGCCCAACCACTGCAGTGCAAAGAATGTGGACCAAGAATTCTTCAAGAGAGTGCGAGCTTCGTACTACGTGGTGAGCGGGAACGACCCGAGCAGCGGGGAGCCCAGCCGTGGAGTCCTAGACGCCCTGCTGGAGGGCAAAGCTCAGTGGGGCTCCAATTTACAGGTATTTACCTCCGTCTCTATCAGCCTGCCTTCATCTCTCATTTTCTTTGTATTCTTATCGCTGTACTCAATACACATTCATACATGGGACAATATGAAGTTCACTTAGTCTGTCATGATAAGCTCTGGTCATCTGGTCAGCAGCAAAATTGTGTTGATAATCAGAAGCAGGAGAGGAATTGTTCTGCTAACAAAGCTAACAGGTTTCATAATAATAAAGAGTTTTAAGTGCAACAAACACCCCATAATACAAAACCTGAACCTTGTGGATGGTCTACAGCAGCTGAAGATCACATCAATTTTCACTCCTGTCTGTAAAGAGAAAGTAAATAAAGCTCAAATGAGCAGATTATACAAACTGAAATGTGGACATAAGGTATTAAATGTAGGTTACTCAGCCCGATTCAGCAAATTGTGATTTCTGACGCTCTACATGCATAATGTGGATTAGACCGGGAACATTGTCTGATGTCCAGCTACCATGCAGCTGTCTGCACAATCCTAAAATCTCTAATCCAGTAGGACACCTCTGTGCGGAGATCAAACTTTTGTGCAGAATAATAGATTCAAAGATGAACACGGAGAATATCTGAATACTGGAATAAAACTTCCAACACATTATTGGACTGAAATTTTTTTTAAATCCAAAACCGAATCTTGAATAAACTAGACTTTTAAAAACACAGGCTGGTTTCAACGCAAAATGAAAGTTCTAGTTCTTACTTTTCATCATGGTGAACAGTCCTGATTTAACATTATCGTCTAACACTGTACAGTAGATTCATGGAAGATAAATTCTTAAAGGACCTGTTAGACATTTTTGGGGAAATGCACTTATTTGCTGTCACTGTGCCTGGACAAAAATAGATTTGCACATAACCGCAATTTGTTGTTTTTGACTTAACTATGTGTGCAAAATACATAGTTAAATAATGAGCTTCAGAGAGCTAGTAAGTGGATTTTGTTACCTATGGACAGAGCCAGGATAGCTGTTTCCCCATGTTCATGGTCTTTATGCTAAGCTAAGCTCATAGCCTGCTGGCTGTAGTCATGTATTTACCTGACAGATTTGAGAGTGGCATCGATCATCTCATTACTGAATTTTGTATCACCTGCTGTCTTCAACATGCTTACTTTCTCTCTACAATCTCCCCTCTCATGCTGTCTTCTCCTGTCCCCTTCAGGTGACTCTTATCCCGACCCACGACACGGAGGTGACCAGGGACTGGTACCAGCAGACCCACGAGAGGCAGCAGGACCTGAACATCATGGTCCTTGCCTCCAGCAGCACCGTAGTCATGCAGGACGAGTCTTTCCCTGCCTGCAAGATCGAGTTCTGAGCTTCACGAGCTCTGCTGTGCTACCCCCCCTCTTCCCTCCTCCTCCTCCTCCTATCCTCCCCCTCCCCGTCATCTGTTCACACTAGAGGTAGAGCGAGAGCGAACAGCACTCTCTGCCTCTTCAAAGCTTGTCGCTCTCCCATGATACCAGTCTCAAACGCATTTGCTGCAGCTATCGAAACACTAGATTCTGTTAGCTGAAATCAAAACTCTGGGTTTTTTTTAAGCTTTTCTGTGACAGTGGGGTTATCATGCAAATAATAACATACATTTTTGTTTGTTCTCTTATGTGAAGCTACATCTACCCTAATGCATATGTTATAATACTAGCACTAATAACTGTGGCAAAAAAAATCGAATAATTTTTAGTATATAAATCACTCGACAGATTTCTTTGCCTCATATCTAACAGACAAATGGACATCATTATCCCACAAATACACAATGCCACAGTTTATCTGTAGATTAGTAAATGTACTTCTTACACTGTTGGCTTAAATGGCAATTAACACTGAAATTAAATATACCCAAGTGGCAAGTCTCTCATTCAAAGGGCCAAAGGAAGTGCCAAAACACTTAAACTATAAATTCCTATTAGTTGACTTCTCCAAAATGTCTCCTGAATGAGTAAGTGATCAGTTTTAGTTTAGATTTTATGAGTAACAAGAGTAGAAATATTCTTAATTCGAGGCTTTTTTTTCATCGTTGCACATGACAAAACCCATCATTCACAATTCTGCTGATGCTACAGTAGTGTTTGAATTAACTAAATGATGACATAAATTGATGTTATGTGAAAAAAAGAGAAAAAAAATGAGAAAAAGGATCCTTTCTTGTCATTTGTGGTGATGTTTTAGGAGGTTCCTGAAGTTGCCACTCTTTGAAAATCTTTCTTCTTGGCTTTCACAGCTTAGCTGGTGCATGATGCTTGCGTTTAGCTCGGACTCTTTCGGAGAGAACTGCATAGGGTTAATACTTTCTTTAGCCAGCCTTCAAGTGTGGAATGCAGTATAGTGTAGATAGTTTACTACACTGTTTGGCTGTCTATGCTCAAGTGAATTCAGTAGGCGCCAGGCAAAGGGACGATGTTTCTACACTGATCATCTCTCTGCTGGATGTAATGATTCTTCTTTAAGTCTTTCTCATGGTCTTTGTTGGTTGTATGTTACTCCAGTATACATATAGGATAAATGTTTCTATATCAATACAGAGGTTATGTTATAAAAATGATATATTTTGTGATGATGCAGCAAATTATGAGGTATTTGATCATGCATTTGAAGAGAAGGTTAAATTTACATTTACTGTCATTTCCTCCTGTTCAGCTACATCGTGTCGTCTCCGTCAAATCACAAAGCGATGGATTTTTAAAAAAACAGCAGTGACCTGTGACAAATGTAGCAATGAAAGCTTGTTCGTTCGTCCCTCCGGAGGGAACGTCATGCCGGTGGGAACTGCAATATTTATATATAATACTGGGGTTATTGTTCAGGAGGAAAACATATAATATGTGAAGTGTGTTACAGGAGGCTTCTTTCATGTGCCTTTAGCTCGTGGTTTCAGAGAGAGTGGGATATTTTAAGGACATGTCAGCCATTTTGAAGCAGAGCCAGAAACCAATGCAAATCAAAGAAATACACGACTTTGAAAAAGAGGACCAATCAGTATCATACAATACAAGCTGCAAACTGTATCCACTCACAGGTTACCTGTGAAAACATTATTCTAACTTTGGAAATAACTTTGGAGTTCTGTAATCCAGTTAAGAATTAATCCCATGTTAGGAAAAAAAAGTTTCCAGCCAGTATGAATGTCTTCAAGCAAGGTATTGCACCAAATAGGAATGCACTTTTTAGAGGTGGGAGAGGAGAGTTTAGGAGTCGGGTTTTTGTTTGTACTTGAAGCACAGAGTGTAATTAATATATTGAAAGCTCGGTAGCAGAAAAAACTTAAACCTTATAAATAAATATAAAATAATGTACAAGACAATTCTCCAAACTAAACTTGCTGCTAGCGAGAATACCTAATATTAATCCCTGAATACTATTTATAGAATGAGCATGAATGTGATGATCCTGATTGTATTGGATGCAGGTTTAGGAATGCGTTAGAAGTAGTTTTCTGTGTGTGTGTGTGTGTGAGTATACGATGCACACTGAGTAGCTGTTGTTTTTTTGTTTCTGTTCTTTAAATGCGGCATGGTTTGTTTCTGCAGGTAATGAGACGAGTGAGTTCAGTATGAAAGGTCTGACGGTTCACACCAGCTGGTGGAACTCAGAGATGCCATTAAAAGCCTGATTCGACAGTAGCTTTTTGCCCGTGTCAACCTTTTATTAGGCCAAGTTTTATTTCTTCAGTTAATTGTTGGCAAAAAACAACTTACTTTTGCTGTTTATTCTGCTTTCATTTCTCTAAATTTGTGCTGAGAAGCCACACAGTTATTTCTACTTTATTGTTTAAATAATAATCATCTCATTCTTCATTTTTAAACATTTTTGTTTTAAAGACTGAGTTGAAGCTCGAGGTCGGGCAGGCTGGGAGAGCAGAGCAGGCTTGGATTCACACTTTGAGTCATTGATGATACATTTTTGGCTGGATGTCACCGACCCTCGACTCGCACAGTTTAACTTTAACACTCAAATCTTTACCTCAACCTGATTGAAAATATGAAACGAACTCCACAGATGGCTTGAGGGCGTTGTCACCTTTGTTCTAGCCTGGGATCAGTGCCATTTTCCTTCCCTTTTTAAAACACTATGTGCTACTTTATACCTCATCCTCCACAGCCTCTGTACTCAGCCTGGCCGCCCTTACTTTTAAATTAAAAGTGAGGTAGTTCGTTCACAAGGTTGCCACTGAATGTTTTTTTTCTTTCTTTCTTAATGTTATACTTGTCCTT
Organism: Scomber scombrus; assembly: GCF_963691925.1. NCBI lineage: Eukaryota > Metazoa > Chordata > Actinopteri > Scombriformes > Scombridae > Scomber > Scomber scombrus. The sequence continues at coordinate 7,410,127 of NC_084975.1, read as the reverse complement.
TATCACTGTGTGAGCCTTGATATGCATCTCATGCTAGTAATGTTTTAATGGCAGACATAGCTTTGTGTTATCCCGCTGGGGAGAATCTTTTGAGTTCAATGCAGTTTTTATATTAAACAGCTGGGTACGCACAAGTATACACACACCCTAGTCTGGAGGGAGTTGATTAACCGAAGGGCACACTGAGGACGGCGAAGGTTCAAAATGACTCCCTTAAAACGATCAAGCAAAAATGTCTGAGATTTCTGGGATGTGTCCAAAAAGCCTGGAAGAAGCTTTTTAATGTATGGATCCGATTTTTGCGGAAAGGTCTGATAATGTTGTGCCGTCTTTGAATAAAGTTTTTAAGTTGGCAGATCCCAAATACCCGGCCTTGAGATGTTCGAGGCGTGAGTAGAAAACGCTGTGAATCACTGTATTGACTATACAGAAGCTGAATGCACTAAAACAGGAGATCTATTTTTCTGAATGTAGAGTTGGTACTACCCATATGAATGCTGCTGGATCAAAAACAATAGACTTTGAAAAAAAACAAAATAAAAACAAGCAAAAACAAAAAAAAAAATATTCACACCAAACCTCGACATGAATCAGTTGAAGGGAACGCAGAACCCCGTGCAGATACTATTTTCTGTTCTGACAAACTGTACATTCGTCATTTCAAGTCTCGTTCTGTTACAAAAAGGAGGAGAGGTTGAGTTTTTAACATGACTGAAAGCAACAGAGATCCCATAAACAACAAACAACAAACAACAAAAACAACAACAACAACAACAAGAACAGACACACTCTAACTACAGCAGCAACTTTTTTCCTTTTCCTGACAATGACTTCAAAACACATGCAGACTCAAAAAAACCATCAATAAAAATCAAAAGAAACGCTACATGTACTGTACACAGATCTGTACATATATCGCTCTGGAGAGAACAAAATCCGACAGATACTATAAAAGACATCTTTCTTGTGATACCTTGTTCATCTTAGCTGATTTTTAGTGAAAGTAGGATCAAAACGGCTTACTACTCCTTAAACCGAGGAATAACTACTCACTAAAACGCTGACAAGACACAGAATGAAAAAAAATAAAATAAAAAAAAGTGCATCTTTCAGTTTCAAACTTCATCACCATACCTGCATTAAAATGAAGATATCATTTGATCACATTATGGGTGTCATTTAGTCCATCTAATCTTTCTGCATGTGATTTATTTAGTTATAATCCTGAATGTAATTGTTTAACATGGAAATAATAATAATAATGAAAAAAAAAACAACTGCTATTTTAAAGAGGTATATTTGAAAAAAAAAAAGCAAAAAAAAAGCTAATTGTCTTAACTGGTACTGAAATGATAATATAATACTGGGCTGTGCTTTTATTGTTTGCCCTATTAACATGTTGTTAAGAAGACACTGTATTGGTAGTTCTGTTTGATTCTCTCTCTCTCTGTTTTTTTGTTTTATTTTATTTTATTTTTTGCATTGTATTAATCTTAGTTATGTTTTTTCTTCCTCAGCGCAATATTCAATATCTCTCTGTCTCTCTTTAAATCTAACTGGTAAAACTAGAACTACTGCAGATTCATTGTAAAAGGGAAACAGCCTGGTGATCATCAATTAAAGTACATTGAAATCTATATCAGTGTGTCTGTGTCGTCTCTTTTTTTATTATTTTATACATTAAGAGAGTTTTGGACTAATTGAATCCATTATTTATGACTGCATGGAAGACATTGTTTGTCTTTACATTGTCAGGCTTATATTTAAAAGTTAAAAAATAATGAATTAATAGTGGGTCTATATGTGGATTGAGTCAATAATGTAAAAAGCTGAAATGATTAGTCAAAAAGTCAATGGACATAAAAATTATCTGCAACCATTTCAGTTCAGAATTTAACATTCGCTGGGTAAAGGCTCTTAAATTGAGAGATTATTGCTTTTTCTTGGTCTTACGCTACTGTAAATGTGATATTTTGGGGGTTTTATGCCACTTGTTTGAGCAGAATAAGACATTTGAGGACATCAGCTTGGACTTGTTGTGATGATTTATTGACCATTAATTAATCGTGAAATTAATTTTCAGTTTAATTGATAATAAAAATGATTAGTTGCAGACTGAAAAGTAGTAAAGACTCACAATCTGCCATAATTTATCATTTAATGTAGCTGAGCTTGATTGTAAGCAAGTATTATAGATTTTAAATGTGACATCTGTGTGCATCTGATAGATTTGTATGATGATTTAATTTGACTGTATGTAAATTTGGACCCTCAACAAGCTAGCTTTAACATTCTGGGGAGCTGAGAGTGAATTTGGATAATCAGAGGTGATGCTAGCAATGCATAAATTAATACTTTGCAATCAATAAAACATTAAAATATGACTGTAAATAACAGTTCTAGATGTTATAATGTTAAATTAGGCTGCATTTGTTTTTCATACACCTACAATAGAAGCAATCAGTGTCCTGCTGATGGACACTTGATAATCAAACCATCAAATTATGTGACCAAGTTTGCACGGCTGCACTCCCAACTGAGCTAAAGCCACCAAATAATCATCCATACTTCACTCTTATGGCACTCAACGTACTCTCAAGGTACTTTTCACATAGAGCAGGTCTAAACCGTATCATTACTGCAGCATACATAACAAAAAGTCTTCACTCTATTTCAAAGATATCCACAATAATGTGTCTCCTGAGCCAAAGAGCAGCTCTGTTTCATATTAATAACTATTTTAAAGCTTTATGGAGTCATGGTGTCACTGTGAACTGCTTATACATTCTTGTATTTATAGATAAATGCAAACAAACTCAGCTTTAAATGTTTTGCGTTTCTCTACCAATATTACATCTAGATAGAGGAGTCGTGATTGATTTGTTGCCTTATGCAACGATACTTTTGACAGCTCCAACATTGAAAGAGTATCACAGACAGACAGCAACACCCATCATGACATGATAGATCCATGGCCATACTTCCTCCATAAGAATTGTTAATGTCACTTTAAAAAATGAGAATAGATCTTGGTGTAAAAGATTAAACATTCATTGAATCGGCAACATCAACCTCTAATTCACTGTCAGCAGAGGAGCTTCAGGCGTCGGCCTCGGCTCTTTGGATGGAAACTTTACTGAAGTTTTTTATTATTATGGATTATGTATAATAAATACTGAAAAAGTTACTGTGCGAAAGTTAACTTTTAAATTTAAGATCAGTGGTTCAGACAGACTGTTTTTCTGTTGGTAGAAATGCAGCTAAAGTAAAAAATAAAACTTAAAATCTGACTCACTGAGCTTTAGAAACAAATATCGGTTTATGAAACATTTGCATGCATCTGAAACTTGCAAATTTGTCATTATTAATATTAAAATCTGTGAACTGAAACTGGCGACAATTTGTGTAGTTAATTAAAAAAAGTTAAGATTATGTTAGTTACTTTTTTAAACTTTGACATTTTCCTAAAAGGCTTTGCAGAGCATGTTTGTTCTCTCTGCACCATCATACACTCACATAATGCTGCAGCTAATGATTATTGTCATTATTGATTAATCTGTTGATTATTTTCTTGATTAACTGATTTATCATTCAGTGTTTAAAATGTCAGAAAATGGTGAAAAAAGTTGATCACAGTTTCAAAAAGTACAAAATACAACACAACAGATCACAACCCAAAAGATATTCAGTTTACGGTCTTAGAAAACAGAAGAAACCAGAAAATATTCATATTTAATAAGCTGGAACCACAGAATTAATGACTCAGAATGATCAATTAGTTATTAAAATACATGGAAGTTAATTTTCTTTCAATCAACTAATTGATTACTTGACTGATCATTGCAGTTCTACAGTCGAACTAGCTCCAAGCACATGATTTTAAATCAGTTTAGTTTTTGTCACAAACCTGCTTTTAAATCTAGATTAAAATCTGGACAAACAATATGTGTATGAGCAGAGTGTATCTGTCACTGTGATGTATTCATACTGTGACATATTACAGCTATTTACCACCCATTACTGTCCACCACTTAATGCATGAGCTCCATCAGGATGAAAAAAAAGAGTAATTATTATATATTATACAATATTTGTGCGTCCACATTAACAGTGATTAGTTCCAGCTGGTGGACAAACAGGTTTCTGCTTCTGATCCTGTAGTAATAGCAACTCAATAATTCAGCTTCAGCAGGCGTATTTCTGCACAGAACATTAGTTTTTAACCTTTTAATTGTCCAAATGTGACAAAACCACACAGATAAAAGGTAAATACATCTTCAAATGTAGGTTTCTCTTTAGAGATAGTTCAGGAATCACATTTTTATAGCAAGATACGGCTGCTGGTCGGTCAATCCACCACTTTAGTCCAAACTGAATCATTAAATCTCAACAGCTACTTCATGGACTGTGATGAAATCTTGAACAGACACTTAAGATCCTCACATGATGATGATGACTTTGATCCCCTGACTCATGCTGCAGTGCCACCAACAGGTTGTCATTGTGATTCAGACAGTGAAATATGGCTGTATATGATTAAGCATGTGATGGATTACCTCTTGATTTGGAAACATTAATGGTCTTTGTTAGTTATAGTTACACACTGACTTTCCTCCAGCAAGATTATTAAATAAAACATCGAGGAAGCATTTATTACGCATGTTTTTGCAATTAACTTGGAGAATTTCTGGCCCTTTGAAACATTTTCATGTATTGTATCTTTTAAGATTGGCAAACATATTCCTTAAAAACTACAGATATAAAAAACCTTCTATTCTAAAAAGTTAATGCAAAGTTAATTTGACTTTGAGGAAAGATTATAAAGTAATTCAACAAGGAAAGACACAATGATCATTAGCATATACGGTAAATAACTGAATGTAGATTTGTCTTTGAATAAAGGTTGTAAAAAAAATAGGCAGACATTTGGGTTAATGTGACCTTTTCATCAGTTTTAACTAATGCAAAATAAAACAATCTGGCAGACGTAGAAGGTGTGTTACTATAAATCAGAGGTCTTAGTTTTTTTTGTCTCTCAAAGTTGTGTTTGACAGTTTCTGAAACAAAAACTTAGAGAGTTAAACATGATGAAGCTGTTTTTGCTTTGAACTATATGTTTAGTTATAAAACTCACCTGTAATGTTCTTATTCCTAATATTGCAGTCATAGTTAAAAAAGTTCAAAGAAGTTCAAAAAACTCAAAAGAAGACGTATGAAGTCATCTTTTTGGACTCATAACAGACACTTTTCACTGTTTTCTGACATTTTACAGACAAGAAAATAGGACAATAAATGGTAGTTGCAGCCATAATTTAAAACATGTACTTTCATTGGTTTGTGTGAATAATAACTTTTACAAAACAAAACAGTGTTTGTAATATTTACATCTGTAAATCTGAACATGAGCTTGTGGCCTCATTATTGGAAACAACGGGGCTTCTTTCATTTGTCAGATGGAAAGATGAAAGTAAAGTTACGCTTCGCTGCTCGAACCCCCCCTGTCAAGATAACTTAGCTGTGTTTCCCCCTTTGATATTTACAAAACTAACAAAGCAGCGAGGGAGAGACAACAAGTCACTGATCTTACATCATCCCTGAGGGACAGAGGAGGGACGATCAATTTGGGCTCAGAAATCAAGCGTGATGGATTCCCACCTAACCCTGAAGCAGCAGCACAGTCACAGCATTGATTTCAGCCAATGATGAATGGCTCCCAATTTATCTTTGTCTCTCAATTGTCTTTTTTCCCCCAATTATCTTTATTTAACTCATGTTCTCCACTATGAGGTTTTGCTTATAATAAACATATATAATGACATTTATCTCTCCTTTCATTGCTCTTCTGCAGTTAAAGTGTCAGTCTCAAGCCTTTTGGTGCTTCTAAGTCTGCAATCACAGGAAGAAAAAGAGTTAAAAAGAAGAAGAGGTGCAGATTCGGCCCTTCACTCATGTCGGCCGTGCTTCTAACCTTTGTTGCTGTACATTTATATGCAGTTTGGGTCTCTCGTGGGGCGACTGAGCCCACACACTGCTGCACTGCTGCCACATCGCCAAGCAAAACAACTCCCCTCCCCTCCCTTTCTTTCCCCTCGGTTGCCATGACAACGTATTTTGACTTTTGAGGAGGGTTATGGGGGTGCGGAGGTGGAGCCGAGCATCTAACCGGACACTTTCCCGCCTCCCCTGTCGCGTCTGGATAGTTTTTGACTAGATGAGGGTAATTCTCTCATCAGCACAACTAATAGTTACTCTCCTCTCTGTCGCCTCTCTTCCTCCCACTTCTCTGGGAATTTGCATTTATATTTTTAGGCAATTAGCAGAGTGTAACATCAGAATAAGCTGAGTCACTGAACAGTAATGGGGGTTCGGGGCATGGTGACTTCCTGTGGTTTAAAATACACGTGTAAAAAGAAAAGTGAGGTGGCACAAGAAATAAAAAGAGAGACAAAAAGGGGCTTTTAGAGCAGGTTTGGAAAGACTTGTAAACCTCAGTGTATGGTTTATTTCTTCATTTCTTAGTCTTTATCTCTCACAAACAGAATATTTTAAAGAGGGAAATTTGTTTTTTTGTGATTTTCTGTTCCAAAACTTGATGCTCGGCTCAGACTTCAGTTTGCTCTGAATGATCAGTCTTGCTGGAGGGTCTAGTTTAGATAGTTTTACATTGATATAATTACTGTTCGGGGTTGTCTGATTATGTAAATGCAGGAATTTAATTTTCTGCATCACTTATTATGTTTTACTGCTTGCTTTTTCTTGGTGAACTCATTTTCCCCTCAACCCACTTCATCTAAATAAACCTGCATCTGTATCGCCTTCGATCGATGCTCCTGTCTGCAGAGGAGATTTAACGTCTCTCTCTTTACCTTTTCTTTGGCAGGAACACATCTTTTTGATTCAACATGATTGACAACAAAATGTGACATTTTGTGTTTAACATATTTGTTGCTGCATGTAGTTCAACAAGGAAACATGTTATTTATATTTGGCCGCTTTTCCCTAAGAATAAGAAAAAAAACAACAACATGGATTTGTTATTGTGTCTTTAAAAAAAAATTGTGGCACAGTTTGTCAAAAATATCCTGTAAAAAATGTGGTAATGCTTTCTTATAACAATGTCTGATGGACTGTTTTAAAAAGGATCATTCTTCTTCCTTGTCCAAACCTGGTGCCTACATTTCCCACAATGTAACTCGACTTTACAAGTGTCCACTAGATATTAATGTAGCCTGAAGCAGCTAGCCTCAGTAGAGAGAAGCGGGCCACAGAGATCTTTCACCCCGACTGCTTTCTTCAGACTCCACCGACGTGACATAGACTTGGAGCAATATCAGACTTCATGCAGCTCCTCTGTAGCCAAAAAAAAAAAAAAACAGGCTGTAAACAAACTTTTTCACATATGCAGCAGTAATCCTCAAGACCTAAAACATCGACTCTGTTGTGTCAAATCGATGGAGTTCAACTATAAAGATTTATAATGTGAAGAAAAAAGCTTAATGCAGATGAAGTAAACACACAAAGTTGGCATCTTCCCACAGTTTCCCATTTTTCTGTGAAGGGGAGGACAAGCTAGAAGTGAACAAATGGAGCAACATCCCCTCCGCCACTTCTCCCTGGTTGCCACTCATTAACAAACACTGCAAATACGCAAACCTACGACTTTGTGCAAAGCGTCACTGTTTTTGTTTGTTTCTACAAACTTGGACGCAACTGTCACACAAAACTAAAATCATCACCTCTAAAACATCAGAAGGACAGCTGGGAAAGTTAAAGTGAATTTCACCCTCATTTGCCCAAAGTTAATAACTGCTGAGCTGCAACAATTAGTCGAATAATTGATCGACATAACAAATCAACGACTAATTTGATAATTGAATGACAGTTCTTGCCATTTTCTGAGCAAAAATGCAAAAAATGAATTGAGATGATTTAGTGCTCTTTGTCATACATGATATTAAACGTGATATCTTTGGGTTTTGAACTGTTAAGACATAACGAGACATTTACACACGTCATTTTTAACTCTTGAAAACTGTAATTGTCCATTTTATAGTTCAAACAATGAATCAATGCATCAACGTCAGATTAATCTATAATGAAAATAATCATTGTTAACTGTTGATAGTCATGTGTATCTTTAACACTTTGGTAGCCAACGGCATGAATGAAATGTTCTTCTTTCTGAATTGAAGTTCAGTTTGTTAAAAGCTCACAGAAGTGGACCTCCTGTGAATTCTGTAAGTGAAAGTGGCTCCTGTTGAAGATAAAGAAGAAAGCTGAGTGTTTATAGCTGAGAGCTGTGTGTGTAAGAGCTGATAGAGACAGAGTGAATGGACCTGAGTGAGTATTGAGTGTGAGTGTGTGTGTGTATAAGAGTGAGTGAGTGTGTGTGTGTGTGTGTGTGTGTGTGTGTGTGTGTGTGTGTGTGTGTGTGTGTGTGAGTGTGTGTGTGTATATGTGTGAGTGAGTGTGTGTGTGTGTGTGTGTGTGTGTGTGTGTGTGTGTGTGTATGTGTGTACAAGAAATAAAGCCTGAGAAACAGACTTGTCATCCAGACAGATTGAATGACATCAGCTTTTGGCTTCCGGTGAGTCGGCGGTCTCTCTCTGTCTCTCTCTCTCTCTCATTCTCTCTCTCTCTCTCTCCGTTCACCCAGCATCGCTCAGGAGTCAATTACATCTGGGGGCGTTGCCATGACAACACATGGGAGCAATGGGAGGAGGCATGAGTCATCACTACTCTTAAAAGCTGTTTGAGAGGACTGGAGTGGAGAGGGGAGAGGAGAGAGGGAGACAGAAAGAGACAAAGATGAGAAAAGAGGAGAACAGACGATGGTGGAAAGGACGAGGAAAGGACAGAGAGAGGGCGAGAAAGAGGAAAACTGGTGAGGTAAATGAAAAGACAGGAGAGGAGGAAAAGAGGAAGAAAGAAAAAATAGGGAGAGAAAAAAGGAGCAGAAACTTCTACATGGTTATGACAGAAGAAAAGAAGATGAGAGGTATAAAATGGAGGGAGAGCAACAAGAAGATAAGAGTAGGAGTAGAATAGAGAGAAAGGAGAAGAGACGGTAGCCAGGAGAGGAAAATAAGGAAAAAGGGTTAGAACAAAAAAAAAAAACACAATGGAGGAACAAAGAGGAGAAGAGGGGAGACAAGGAGTGGAGAGGAAACAAAATGTAAAGAAAAAAGAAAAGCAGGAGAGGAGAGGAAACAATATGAAGAGAGAAAAGGGAAAGAAGGAGAGGAGAGGAAACAAGTAAATGAAAGGAAACGAAGGGAGAAAACAACATTAGGAGAGGAAAGGAAAGAAGGAGAAGATAGGAAAAGAGGAGAGAAGAGGACAGGAAGCAATGAGAAGATAGGGAAGGGGGAGAGGAGATGAGGAGACGAGAGGAAACAAGTGAAAGGAAAGGAGGAGAGGAAAGAAAAGAAAAGCAGAACAGGAGAAGAAACAAGAAAACAGGATAGGAAGACAGGAGAGTAACCGAAAAAGACAAGAGCAGAAGGGGAAGAAAGAAAAAGATTGATGGCCAAAAAAGAGGGAGGAAGAAGAGAAAAGCTGCGAAAGAGAAGAGAGAACAAAACGAGAGAGACGAGTGTGTCGGCAGAGCGCTGACAAGGAGCTTTGTTTATAGAGCAATAACAAGCTTATGTGTCTGGACTGTGGGCCATTAACACACACACACACACACACACACACACACACACACACACACACACACACACACACACACACACACACACACACACACACACACACACACACACACACACACACACACACACACACACACACACACACACACACACACACACACACACACACACACACACACACACACACACACACACACACACACACACACACGAAAGGTGTGAACATATGATTTGTTGCTCTTGGTAACATATTGAACAATGTATTCACTGTTAATTATTTTATTACAGTTTTTATTTTATTTCTCCATCAGAGCGCCTCCTGAACTGCGAGACATCCACCAAAAGATTTCACACATTAAAAACTTTGTTCTCCGGCAGCCAAACTCGTCACAGAAACACACTCGTCTTTGGCTGACATTAAATAGCACATTAAATAATCACATAAATACAGACTAGACAAGACTAAAATGATCTACAGCAACCCACTTTTAGGTCAAAATTAATTACTCTTATTCTAAAACTAAAATCTTTCCAAGATGCCTAAAAAATATATAAACATTTTCTTTTTCTACAGCAGGTGTTTCCAGGTTTTGGGGGTCAGTTCATTTTCAATTTTAACCAGTTTGAAATGAGCAGCGAGCCGCTTCACCAACTTTTGTACTTTGGTGTTGCAGACACACAATGCCCATAATCACAATGCTGAATTATAATAAAACTGCAAGTCACTGCTCAAGATAGAGCTTCGATTAAACAAGTTTTTGGTCAAAGGTAATAAAAGTATTTCTTATTTCTTAAACTTTAAAACTTCTTTCGGCTAAATGAAAGTGAATTGACCCCACAGTTCAGTCACATATTTATAAAAAAACTCATTTTAATCTCTAGATTCATGATAATGTCGACCTGAGTATCACTAATTACATATTTAGAAACAGTCATCTGATAAATCAAACATTTAAACATACACATGTAATTTGGTGTGACAGCAGAGAGTCCGACGACTCGGCATGAGTTGAAAACTGCAGTATTCAGGTAGTCGTCATTATGTATCATTTACTCAATAAAGTGGTTTTTCCCTTTACTTCTAAAATAAATCTATGCCACAGATTTTCTTAAAATCAAATTTGATTTGTAAAAGGATAAAAAAAAAAAATACAGCAGGAACTCCACAGTATGCAGAATACTTAAACATTCCTCTCAACAGTCATTTGAAGGCACATTTACAAAGAAACTGTTTCCATTCAACAGTGGACCGTTACAGAAACGATTAATACAGTTTTATCCAGCGACACTTGACTGTGACATTTAAAAATATTTGTATGTAGAAACAGTTAAAATGTAGTCTTGTTTTAGTTGTGTGAAGTAAACTAACAATCGTGTGAATAAAAAGTACCACATGATGGGTCAAATTCATGAATGTTTCCTATTCGATGTTTAAAACGATGACCCGTATCCTCCAGATGCTTCGGAGTAATTTGTAAGGGTAATTTTAAAGGATGAGATTTTTTATGGTCAACAAATCTCATGTGCAGATCTAAACCAACTAAGAACACATCTACTACTGATCTACAAGTATTGTGCGTGTATCCAAAGGCTGATGTCTTATTCCTCTGTGCTGCAGACCTCCATTGTTATCCAAAATCTATTAACAACACATCAGTGAGTCACGCTGCTGCACTTCATCACATGTTCCTTCATTACGAAGAGCCTGGGTACTTCATTTTGTTTAGAAACGTCTCCAAAGATTAATGACAGCGATCCTGTCTTCAGTCTCAGGAGAGACAGACGCTCCTCTGCATGCACGTTGTTCCATTTGCAGAGCTTCGCCAGCTTGTTGTGCTTCATAACACGACCTCTAGACTTTGTACTATATTATAAATGTATCCAAGAAGTACTTCAACAATATACAACAATGCAGGTCTGAGGCACAGAGGATTACGATATGAGTAGATCATTGTTGGTTTGACTCTCAAAAGGAGACAATTATAGACAACTGCCAACCTCATCCATTAATATGTGAAATGATTAAAGATTCCTAACTTTAGCATGATGTCCATCTCTGTATATGACAGTCACCTGCAGCTGCTCCTTTAGTAATACTGGCTTCAGAAGGTCAATGCCAGGAAGTTATTGAGAAATAATGTTAACTTGGTTTTATGCTTTGTTGTTTCAGTCGTTTGGGGTCAAACTTTCAGCCTACCTGCAGATATTTGAGTCTGAAACATGCCACAAACTGCAGGTCCATGCAGCCAGCTGTCACTGAATTTGGCTTGAATTGAAAAAGAACCAACAAGGCTGTGATAAGTTCACCACATTGCTGCAGCACAACAGTCAACAAACATAAGGACACTTCTATTTTTTCTTAGATTTCAAAGCAAATCGATGACGGCTGACAAGCTGACTCACGGTTTTGCTTTGGATTTCAGCTCTGAATGTCTGCACGTAGGGTCAGAAATGAGCCAGCTGGTCTGCGTGAGATTCTGTGAAAGAGGTTACAAAGAGCAGGAACTGTTCTCGTTTTAGCGTAGGCTGCATCCAAATTAAAACTCAAAAGGCACAACTGGTCCGATTATTGGCTTGATGCGCGGTTACTCAGTTGCAGCAGGTTTCTGTTGTCTGACTGTGTCGAGGTGATGATGAAGTGATGAGAGGTTTTTAACCGTTGAGGGTCCAGTGTTTAGTCACTGTCCGGTGCGGGGAACACGTGGTGTGGTCGGTGTACATCAGAAGGGTCCATATGTAGAGTCAGAGTGGTTAAATGTCTGAATGCTGGCTTCTCTCTCCAGTATCAGCATCTCCTCCAGTGTCTTTATGTGATGTGCGCAGAAGAAAAGGAGGGAAAGATGGACAAACTGAAGTCTTCAGATCTTGTCCTCAGATACCCAGAAGTCTTTGTGTTTTATAGATGCAGTCTACTCACTGAAGCTGAAGTTCAGTCCAGAGCTCTCTGTGATCGGAGATGAGGGGCCCGCACTGGATACAGCACTGGAGGGGATGCTGCCGTCTTCACACACACACACACACAGAAAATACAGTTAATTATGTTTTAACCTCAGAAACATCCCAGTATTCACATCAACATCTCTGACCTTTTTTTTAATCCGACATTCTCTGGTAGAAATACTGGACTTCCCTGATGGAAGAATTCATCTCATTACTTGCTGCTCTGAGCCACTCAAGAGTCGGGGCTGGTATGATGTGTTACTGTATGTGCGTAATGTGGAGGGACACAAAGTGAACTCAGAGGTACTCTTAGAGGTAAAGACGAAGAGTATTTACAATCAGATCAAACTAACTCTAAGCAGGTTTTAAGTATGTTGAGTTTTCACACCAGAAGTGTGTGGTGAGGTGTGGGTGAACATTTTGGTCCGGCAGCATAAACGAACCAGGGAAAAACTACATGTGTAGAAAGCAGCATTAATTAGCTCATAGCATCGTAGAGTAAAGCCTGCAGGAATATCATAAAAAGAAGAAGAAAAGGAGACAAGGGATAAATGTACAAACAGAAGGAGTTGGGGAAAAGGGATAAAACAAAAAGACAAAGGCAAAACAGAAGTTTCACGATCAAGCTAAAAAGGATTTCGTCTGCACATATTCCAGCAAACTGAAGCTGAATCAGACATAAAAACTTCAGAGGGAAAAGACAGATCAGTCTGTTCTCTCTGAGGTTCCTGATTAATATGTTAGTTTATTACAACAGCACGTACTGTACCTTATAAACAGCTATATTTATTACAGCTGAAATGAAAAATCCATTAATTGATCAACAGAAAATTAATCTGCAAACTATCTTCATAATCAATTAAATAATTATTTTAAGCAAGCATTTTTTTCCAGTTTCGAGGATTTGTTTGTCTTTTGTGAGAATAAACAATGTAACTTCATATTTTGAACAAAGTAAGCAATGTGACATCATTATCTCGAGCTAAAAGTTTTTTCCCCCAATATTTTCTGATATGTCTGACATTTTATTTTTATGACCAAGTGATTAATCGTGGAAATAAATGACAGATTAATTGATATAATAATTGTTTGATACACCTCTAAATTCATTAGTCCATCATGCAAATAAGGGAAAAGAAGCAATCCTTTTAATATAATCGATCAATTGATTGAAATGTGCTGGTTGTCTGAGGTTTGAGATGATATGATGTCTGTTGCAGGACGTTTTGTGTCATTTTCCTTTAGTTTGAGACATTTGTTGTATAATAACTGCAAAAACTGTATACTGTGATGAGTAGTATGTAGAGTTAGCTTGGATTTGGGACACAGTCAAAGTCTTTCTGACACATAAAATGTTCAATGACGGACTCTGAGTGACACAGTCCTGTTCTTGGAAAGCAGCTGTACTGTTAACAACTGTGTCACAGTTTCACATCAGCAGCAGAACAAGTGTCCTATTCATCCGGCTCTAACCTCCAACATCCCAGCCTGCAACACCACGTGATAAATGAGGCTAAATTAGTTCTCGGCAGTTACAGCAACTCCGATCTGGAGCAGGTACCGACGGGACGGAGAGAGGAGACACAGAGAGACGGTCGGAGAGATAAAAAGTTATGTAAATAAAGTACACAAATACACAAGACAAGGGGGGAATATAAGAGAAGATAAGTAAAGAAGAATCTGAAGGCAGATGCTTCATAAATCTGTAAAACACTGACTAGAGGCTGAATTAATCATCTCACCACCCAGAGGGATAAGAGGGGGAAAAAAGAGAAAGAGGTGAAGAGGGGATAGAAGAGGAGAATGAGTAGTTAAAGGGGCTGTGATGTTCTCTCTAAGTCCTATTTAACTAAAGTTTTATAACTGAAGCTGATCCCACAGGGTGGCCTGCCAGACATTTACACCCTTATTTAACTCATCTGACAGTTTGGGGGCTCAGAGGAGGCAGAGATGTGTCTTTTTGTGTGTTTACTAACATACAGATTTTGTAAGGATGCGGGATGATCATGAAAAGAGCTGTCATTTAATATTCACATTTTAAAGGTTTTTAGATGATGCTCTTACCCAAAGCTACTTAAAATGGTTGTTCAGGTTGGGGTCCAAAATCGATTCAATTGCATTTGATTTGTAAAGTGCCAAATCACAACAGAGTTGATATCTCAAGGCACTAAAACATTTAGGTGCACATAGGAGCAATGATATGTTTCTCATTTTATAATAATTCCTCCTGTTCATACTGACTACTAAGAGATCCCTTCATAATGCACTTTCATTGGAAGTGATAGGGGACAAAATCCACAGTCTTCTTTCCATGCAAAAATATATTGAAACGTTTAAGATACATTTATGTTCAATCTGTCTAAAATAGTGTAATCAAATATATATAATATCTTTCAATGTTACAGTCTTTTTCATTCAAGTCCCTCTTTTTGTTACTATACTTCTACTCAGATCAACAGTAAAGCAATGTTGACATACAAAGAGGAACATCTTGACTAAATTGTCTGTAACTGCAGAAGATATCCAATTTATTTGACTAACACACTTGAAGGGAATCTATCCTTTAAGTCATTTAAATCAAGTGTAGATGTGAGAACCTGCTGCTTTTCTCCATTTTTTCTGTCTTTTTAAATTGAATATATTTGGACAAAACCATCAATTATAAGAAGTCACTTAAGGCTTCGGGAGATAATAATGTATACTTCTCACTATTTTCTCACCTTTCATAGACAAAAAAATCATTTATCTAAAAAGATAAACAGATAAATCAATAGTGACAATAACTAGTTACTTCCCTAGCTCTGTGTTTTGTTCAAGGACTTGCTGATGTGACCTTTTCATCATGTAACCTCTGGGTCATCCTTGATAAATGAGTCTCCATCAGGTCACATCTGCTACCATCTACATGAAGGACATTGCTGAAGGTGGGCGAGTTGCAGAGGGGCTTTTTTAGTTCATCTTTGTCCAGGTTTTGCTGAGCATGCAGGGTCTTTCCTGCTACCGCTCGGCTTCTCATTTGTACAGTTACTCGTTTTTTCTCAGGGGAGCTGCTCAGTGCAGCATCAGTCCGTCCACAGAGCAGCTGAGGATTAAAAGCCTCTTTCACAGCTGAATCTGAAATTGATAGCTGCTAAGTGGCTACAGTAAATGAATCATTTTAGCCGACTAGAATTACTCCTGACAGCTTAATTTATCATTTAAAATAAATGTTTCTAGATGGGATCCTTGTGCATGAAGAAAAATATCGTTCTTTGAATCTAATAAACTCACTGTATCCATATGCAGACATCTACTGTATCAGAGGGGAGATAAATGCAGCCACTCATATTACATAACGCCATAAAATCATTGGAAACACTCACGCCATAGAGGCTGGCTCGGCGGGCGGAGAGACGTCTCAGATCCAGAGGAGGACAGAGGCTGCTGTGGGCTGTAGAGAGACGTCTGGCTCTGAGAGTCGAACAGGCCGGACAGTGCTGGAGCGAAGACAGAGGAAACACACACACAGACACACACAGACACACACACACAAATCAGCTTCCAAATGTCAGAAACAGAAGCTCATTTCCCATCAGACTTATACTGCAGCCCAAATATTTGGAAAGCCTTTTTTTTCATGTCAAGTCTTCATTGGATCTCAAATGAAACTGCTTTAACAGCTTTAATTTTTACATTCACATCATCAGAGTCCTTTTATACATTTGCCACTCAACTTAAGCAGACAGGAAGTAACTGCATAGCGTCACTCTGTTTGAGTCACGATTGTAAATTCTTTTGCTGTCAATGACGGCTGTGAAGTTGCTCTTTAATGTGATGGTAAACGGCTAAAGTCAAAGTACTTTAACTTTATAGTCACTCTTTTAATTAAAATCCAATGTATGCAGGAGTAAAGAGCCAACACAATAATTCTGTAAATTTCCAATTACTTCAAGACTGGACTCTCCTTGACATCTGCACTGGTGCTTGATGTATAAATACACAGCTTTAAAAACACAAATTCCTTTAAAAAAAAAAAGCTGAGTATTACAATAAATTAGTTTTTAAAAATACTGACAACAAGATTTCTCTAAACATGACCAGAATCAGAAAAATGCCTGATATTGATTTTTCTTCTTACTTCATAATTATTTAAAATGAATCCAGCCTTGACACAATGGCTGGTTTGGAAAAGCAACCATGTTTAATGGCATATTTAATGTGCTACTTGAAGATACAACACTCCTTTCCCTAATCCAAAAGAAGGAGAGAGCCTTTTCTCTCATTAACATGAAACACTCCCATTAAAGCAGAATGTAAATCACATTTGTGTGGCTTGATTATCAGTCAGACACCCACCACTCTGGCTTTTGGAAAGTCATAAAAATGATTTTCTCCTGCAGTTTGCATTTCTTTTAGATTGTCTCACTCTCTTTGAGCTCCTAATCATGTGCGACAGTGGTCTTTTTCTACAGAAAAGATGTCAGGTTAGTGTTAGGGCTTCGGACTCATCATGAATAAATGTCCTTCGTGTTGTGTTCATCTAAACAAGCCTCATAATGCAACACCCTCTGTATTGTAGGAGCAGTACACTCACTCAAAGAGAATATCTGATCTTCTGAACATGTAATCATTTAGTCCTCGAATATAAGAAGACTCCCACTTCTTCAAATGTAGTTTCAAGATTAGATTGAGGCCAACAGGATATGCAACTCAACAAGTGCAACTCATAAGAAATGCATCACCTGCACTTCATAATTAATGAAGAGCTAAACAATGAAGAAAGATGTTTGAGTGTAGGATACTTGTGCAGCTTCTCCAGGCAGACCTACCTTTCATGGTCCTGGCATGGGCCTCGCTGCTGCTCTCACACATGATGTTGAGGAACTCGTCCACCTGCTTCAGAGAGAGCGAGTTGTGCAGCGTCTCCAGCGGGTAGATAGAGGGCACCATGGAGCAGCCTTCAAACCCTGCAGTGCAGACAAAGGGGAAAAAAAGAAAAAAGAGATGCAAACGCAGCCGTACGTACCGCTCCTCCTTCAGAAGTGGAAGAGCGGTTTTTAACACTAAAGCTCTCTGTGCATGTTGGCTCTTCTACAGCTCGTTCTTCCAATGACATAAACTGACGAGCAGATACCAAAATCTACCAGACGTTTTCATTCCTTAACTATCCAGAGAGACGTTTATTCTACCGTCAGATCTTCAATTAGTGGTTCGCTACCTTCTACAAAGTGTAAATCCTGTCTGACCTCCGACAGCAGGTACACTACACAAACCTATCAGCCAAATATATGTCAGCCAACATATCATCAACAATATGTCGCTGGTGGCTGGCGTTATTTTCCTTTGTTAGTAAAACCAGATGAACAAAAAATGTGGTGATTTGATAATCTGTGATCACATAGTTCGTACACATAAGAGGGTGAGGATCAATTCACTTTAATTCAAACCAAACAAAGAGTATTTCTTCTCTTCAGTATGTTGATATCGTGACTAGGCAGCTCTTAAAACAGGTTTCATGTTCTGATTAATCTGCATTTTGGATGTACAAGACTGATGGTAGCTTTGGTGTCTGACTAATGTGTTCACTGAGGATGATAAATTCTCTCATTTTGTTCATTTTCTGAAAAACCCTACAGAGTTATGGGTCTGCATAATGAGCAGGAGATGCATAAAATGATTTATTAAGTCACACTGTAGGTCGGATGTCTAAGTAACGGTTCAGCTGCATCCTGGCAGTCATGGTAGCTGTTAAGTCGTGGTATTCAACTTCATTAACAGACTGCTGTTCAAATGATATTTATTTAAGGGAAAGATCTTAGATATAAGATCCAAAAAGCCTGTGCTTAAGCAGCTGGAGACGAGCTGCTTAAGCACAGGCAAAAAAAGAAGAAGGTGCAACAATACTCTGGAAAATAAGATAAGCAGAAGTTCTGGGAATTAAGTTGACAACCTATTTATAGATATATCAACCAGATGGAAATATGTGTCAAAGTATTTCATCAGTTCTACCATAATACATCCAGAGATTTTAAAAAGGGAGAAATGCTACAGACTATAGTTTAAATTATATAGCACACTGTACGATGTTTGACAAATTTCAGTGTTTTTTCTCACCATGATGCCCAACCCTAGTTATTTCTATTAAATAACCCCATTAAATGCAAAATTAGCTACAGTAAGATCAATGATCTGGTCTGCTGAAGCGAGACTGGACTCTGGCCTGAGGTGAGCAATATGGGTATTGCTGCATGTATTGTAGTTTTAAGTATAATTAATCAGTAAATGTACCTGTTTGGAGGTGAATTGACCACAGCCCTGCTATCTTACAGAAGGCAGATGTAATTATACAGCTAAGGTGTAGTGTAATGTGCTGAATCTTGAGTTGTCGGATTCTGTATGGACATAATTAGTTATTTGTGTTTTTCTTTCATAAAATGCCAAAAAATAAAAAAAGATGAACATGAGCTGAGAAACACAACTTGTAAACACAAACACAACTGTGCCATGACAAGCTGACGTTTACACACACACACACACACTTACAGCAAATACAGTCCAGTGGCATTCAGAGCAGCCCGACAAAGAACACCATGATGAAGCGACACCATGAAAAAAAAAAGGAAATGGATGGAGGGCAAAGCACTGCTTCCAATTCATCCATCTAGCCTAAGAGCATGCTGGTCAGCGTTGCATTTCTGTATGAATAATGTGCTATGACTACAAATTTTTCCATGGCTACTCCCCGAAATAGCTCATCTAGGATAATAACACAAGCGGAACGAAATACAGGCGGCACTTAATGGACGGGAACCATTCAAGGTCTTGTGGGACAGAGATATGAATTTCCCCAGTTGACCATTTTCACATCCAAGTTTTAGTAGAAGGGCTTAGTGTTTGTGATCGTCATGGGAACCTTCATATATAGTGGTGATAACCTAGCAAAACATGTCATGGCCATGCTTAACTTTGGCCAATTACCTGACAACCACCAAAACAGAAACAAAAACAGGATCAGAAGGTAAACATACGTCACAGACCGCTGCTTTAACAGTTGTTTGAAGAGTTTTAAACTGTATTTCTCCACTTATCTTGAAATCTTTCTCTTTACTAGATGTTGGCCGAGGCTGCTTTGCTCAAGGTGGACCAAACCAAGATTAATGTTCAACATGACAAAGTCTTCCTGCCAAAGCCTTGACAAGAGAAGGAAAATAATAATACCTGCTTTGTAATTGATATGACAAAGCCTCAGGAGGGTGTGTGTTGGTAGCTCAGCAGAAACCAATTGTGCATCACACATCTCACTTTTTAGCTTCACTAACTGTCAATCAACTGCATCTTTTCACCCATTTAGTTTTGTTATTAATTTGCATTCTTTAATAAAGCAGAACTAATATAAAAATTAGAACAAGCTGGCATTTATTGCCTTTCCCCTCCTCCCTTCTTTACTGCAGTCTCTCCGTGTCGATATCAAATTCAGCTCACGCACCAGATTCAGTGAGAGCAGAAAATCCTGACGCTACACTGCACCACTCACACATTCACTTACCAACACAGGAAAACACAAAGAGGACAGGGGAGACAGCACAGTGATATTAAGATGCTTCTATGTGAGAAAGCATTGCACATTGCCAAAACATCTCCATCTACTTGACGCCTGTAGAAAAAGAAAACATCTGCACATCATTACAGACAGTCATCCGTGACCGCAAGGAATAATTGCGAAGCTCTGTTAAGGTGACACAATGTGCCAAGACGTGCTCCAGAAATACTTTAGAAAATCAGCGTTTTATGAACAGGCCACTACTTAATTAGCCAATTAAAATGAGGGATGAGACGATGACCCAGATCTCTCAACAGACGCTGAAATATCTGCCACCTGGCCAGGAAAAAATGCTTTGTGAGTGCTGGGGAAGACACAGAGGAGCAGAGTCTGACCTCCCAGTGCAAGGGCCAAATCGGTGCCACCAACACATGGCTCTATTTCACAGACAGAGCTCATCATTGAGTAAATGTCCAGTTTAAGGGCATTTTCAATGTGGCACCGACTACTCAGGATACAGCATGCACACAATGCAGTGAGAAAAGGCTGAAACTCTTTGATACAAAGAGTTTATTTTGCTGGTATTCAAGTGTCCTCCCAGCATGCATGTAGAGCAATTAGTACTCCTTGTGCATATTATTGTTAAACAGTTTAAACATAGGGCTTTGCAATTATTATACTATTTTCTAGTTTCGGAAATGGTACAGTAGGTGTCTAGTTTTGTGCAAAGAAGGACAAAACTGACTTAAAAGGTACCATGTAGAGCCGATACATCGGTCAGGTTAATATATCATATCAGTGTACAGGCTGGCCAGTAAGTGACAAAAAACTGCCAAACTAGACTTCAGGTCATTTAGAAATAGTGTCACCATTACATAGTTTGTCCACCAGAGAGCGCTGACAAGAAGTATATCTCCTGCACAGTACATATCTTGGTCAAAGAAATAAGTTAGAGAGGTTTCTTTGTTTACTTGAAAATAATTACTATAGGCGGATATAACTCAGGGATTTCTTAAACTTCCAAATATTGTTATATATCAGCCTCAAAAACCCAGTAACAGTTGGGTTTTAGTACCCGTTCTCGTGTAGGCCCATCGGGGGGGCGCATTTCTATAGAAAGTAATCCAATTTAGTAACTTTTTTCCCCTCATTCTCGACCTCTCTTTCTAACCATGCTGTGTGTATGTGTGAGGAGGACCCAGCAGCCCTCTGCAGCTCTGTGTTGCTCCACTAAGCTGTGGCTACTTTTGAGAGCTCAAATCTGAATGATCTGATGAAATCCAACAATCAGTTTCACTTGGGAATGCGTCACATTATGGAAGATAATGGCGCGTTTCACTGAGACTTTAAGTCTGCAGAGGAAAAAAGATATTTCCTGCTTTGAGTATTACATCTGGCAGCCATGCAAATGGACAGAAAATGTGTTTACAGGTGGACTGATGGAGCATGGTTGCAGACAAAACGAGATGAAAGTATGATTGCACAGGCAGAAACACGAAAAAAAAAAAGGGCAACATGACAGGCGCGATTGTAAAAAATGAATGCAGTGAACTACAGCAGATGCAAAGCTCAACTGGCATTGGCAGCGTCCCTCTGGCCCCAGCACTGACTGAATGGGGCTAGAGGGAGTCGGAGGAGGCGACAGAAAGTGAGCGAGGTCTACAGAAGCTGACCGTAGAGAGATTCTGTGAGCTCTTGACCAGACTTCAGCCAGGTCTTGAGGAGACGAAGGTGGTAGGGGCAGTGGTGCAGGTGGTGGGCCATGGCCCCGTCCACAGCCAGAGGAGCAAACCCCAGCAGGAGCTCGTCTGACGGCTCTGAGGAACAAGAGGCAGAGCAGGAAGAGACAGTGGAGCAGGAGGAGGACAAGAGGAGTAATAGGAGCTGTGCAGCAGAAAGGCACGGATCTAGCAGAAATGTGTTTGTGCGTCAGAGCTATGTGCCTGAATAGGGAAATAAATAATAAAGAACGAAATTCACTTTCAATCTTTACCTTCATTGGATCAAAGCAGGTCTTGAACCTTCAGTAACGACTGTCGCAGATCAACTATGTCTGAGCAAAACAACACTATAACACTTCAACTACAGCACAAACAACTGGCGCAACCCAACCATTCAAAGCAAACAATGTTCAAACAAGAGTTAACCCTCGGTCAAATACAGACAGCAGCAGTCAATAACAGGCAATAATATGATGCTTAAAAGTCAACAGAGAGCAGAGAAAACTCCACTTCAGACATTTGAACCATCAATAACACTGCTCAAACACAAACACTGTCAAAAATATAGTCCTGTGAGCACCCACAAGTAAAGAATGTGTATTTGAGCCTTGATTTTCTGATCCCAAACACCAACGAAGGGAACAGCTTTAAGAAGACAAGACTGAGAAGACCTCAAATATTCAATGAAACCAAGAATCACACATAATAAGGCTGTTGCTCAAACACTGCTACACAAGACTAAGAATGCTAACATGGTCACAATAACAATGCTAACATGCTGGTATAATGTTTTCCATGTTCACCATCATAATTGGCATGCATTCAGTAATAAGCAATAAGCAAGACATACTAGTGAGGCTCATGGGAATGCCATTAGTTCTGCAGATATTTAGCCATGAACCAAAGCATTGGATGAATTAAAGTTTTGATCCGATCACCACCAAATTCATCCTGAGGTGGTGATCAATATGTGTACCAAATTTAACAGCAATACATCTGACAGATGTTGAGAAATTTAACTCAATATCATGAATGTCAACCTCATGGTGTTGCATTAGGATTCATTGAACGTCTGTGCAACAATTTATCCGATAGTTTTTGAACTGTGGACCAACACGGACGGAAGAGCAGCTGACAAGACAAACAATATATTTTCTACACAATTTACTTTCACTCGAGTTCACTGAGCGATATAAAATTTGACTAACAAGCCTGTGAGTGAGGATGAAGATGATTGTGATTGCTCTTCTCTCCGTGCATCATAATTAATCATTGCTAATGTTCTCAGTGAGCCCAATATGTTTGCTCGTGCCTTAGAGAGCTGGTAAATTGAATCAGAATAGATAACACATTCATACAGTACTTTACAACTCGCTCTCCTTCCTAACGTGTGAGTTCGGGTCAACAAATAAGAAGTCTTTCTCTCCAAAAATTTATATTGATTTTGTGAAAATGTGACCCAAGTGATTTATGACTCAATTAAAAAAGAAAATATACAACTGAAAAATGTTTTCTTTCAGTAATAAAGGACCCTAACAGCTAAATACCTGATTAGTATGCCTCAATATGCTTTATTTCCACAGCCAAAACCCTCTTTACAAACATATGCGCATTTTAAATTTTAACTGCTGGACATTTTGATGATAATCGACTAACCTGAAAATGCAATTTACATGATTTTGGTCTCAATTTAAAACTGAAGTCACAAAAATCTTGAAAACCAAAAGACTTTTACCTTTGTTTGTGTTGCTGTTTTAATGTGGTTTGATTTATATACTGGATTAACTGCTCTCTACATTACGTAACTGTCTCTTCAAATAATTATTTAAGACCGTAAAATGTTGTAATGGTCTTAAATTGAATTAACATACTGAGCCAAAGCCAACAACATACTCTGCGTACTTGATACACACACATCGCAGTGGTTCCCTGAAGTTTGTCCAAAAACCTGTCAACATTATATCAGATTTCCGAATTACACAGTAAACCATTTACCAGCTATAAATACAGATTAAAGACAACATGACCCTCTCACAAACAGACTGGGCCATGTTAGAGACCAGGTGATAAAACAGTAAACTGCATTTTACATGTTGATGCTGCTGAACCTTTCATACTTTGCAGAGGAGACAGTTTGCATCAACAGTTTGACTTTACTGGTGAATTACTGCATTTAATCACTTGCTACCCAGTGGGGGTTTGATAAAGAAGAAAAAGAAGCAAGTTTTAATTATCTCAGATATTACAAAGAGATGCTTGTATACACTTCTAGCACTAATTTGATGATTCATTAAAAAATAGCAAATCTTACTGAATCAGTGTGATCCTAACAAAGAATTTAATAACTAAACTGAATAAATTACATTTTTACAATCCAAAATAATGAATTTCAACAACTGAAACTAAACCATACCTTCATTTTGTCCTGTTGGATGTGTAGGTACAAACATCCAACCAAAAAAGAAGTACCAGCTGATTTTGTGAGGAATTTTTTTCAATAATTTGCTGGAATACAGCTCACATACAGTGAATTTTATCGCCCAAAATAAGAAATTCAAAGAAATATGATTTATAATTCACAAAAAAAAAAGGTGCAGGTGAGAATATGTTATGATGAGTGCACATATAATCTACATGTGGAAATATATCTAAGGAAGGAGATATATTCCACAAACTGTAAATACAACCATCCTGTGGAGAAACAGCACGATCAGAGAGGCGAATTAGGTGCAGGCAGAGCAGGTGGTGTTAGAGGTGAGGGCCGAAAAACAACACAAGGTACAACAAACACCGAGGGGTGTGGGGTGGTGAAACAGAAAACTCTGGAGAATAATTTTAATCTTGGAGACGTTTAATGTAATTAACGCAGTCAAACGTCAAACCCCCCAAAAAATAGAAAACACAGGAAATGTTTTCCCACAAAAAAAAGATCATGCAAGATATCAGGAAAACTGGAGGAGTGTCGAAATAAACTTGAATAAAAGCAGACATACCGTTAGTCGGATGCCTGGCAAACGACACAGAAAATCTCTTTACTGCCGGCATAGAGAACAGCTCTGAGGAGATAAGAAAGGTAACTGGTATTACTGGGACTGCTGGTACCTGAGTCTGCCTGGTTGCCATGTGTGTTTTACATGAGGAGAAAAAGGAGGAGAGAAAGACAGAATGAGAGAGAGAGAGTTGGCACGTCGATTCATCAACGTCTGTCTGCCAACCGACATGCGTGAAAATGAGGGCATCTCTGAATACACAAAGAGGAGATAAGCTATCAGAGAGAAGTGAATGAAAAGGTTGTGGAGTGAATAGAATAAATGATGGATGTTTGGGCTGAATAATAATAAACACAGAGGAGAAATGACGCAGGATTTTGATCTAAACTGAGTGTTTCTGTGACAGGAAACAATGTGAGAAGCCAACCTTTATTTTCCTTTGTTCCTTGGACTGCTATTGACCTTTAGCTCTTAAATGAACAGTAAAACATTTTGGGAAATGTGCTTTGTTGCAAAGAGAGTTAGATGAGATCGATCGATACCACTCACCTGTCTATACAGTAAATATGAAGCTCTGCCAGCAGCTGGTTAGCTTAGCTTAGCACAAAGACAGTAAAACATCTAGCAGGGTTCAGTCCAAAGCACCTCTAAAGCTCACAAGTTAAGACATTGGGGTTTTATGGGGTGTTATGTGCTTGGTAGTTACTTTTCAGACTCACCTTGAGTTGCCAGGCAACCAGTGAAGACCTCAGGAAGTCACTGCACCTGCCACATAACACCCTATAAAACTGTAGATGGTTGTTTTTACATGGTATATACACTAAATAGCACTTTATAAGGAACACATGTGCAATCTATTACAACAGCTCTATCTTAGTTTCTACACATTTTCAGTTTTTGTTGATATTATATATAATTTAACTTTATGTTTATTATTGAGGTTGTAGCAGTGTGCATTCAACTGAAAAGTGTTTCTAAAACTTTACTTTATATGTTAATTGTGTGAGACAAAATGCTAGATTGCACAGGGGTTCCTAATAAAGTGATTGGTGGGTGAATAATATTTATTTAGAGACCTTTAGAGGTGGTGAAGGTAGGTGGGTTTTGTTACATTTTGACTGGAGCACTGTTCCCCTTTTTCTCCCTTTGCTTCTGGTATTTGTGCTAAGCTGACTAGCTCCTGGCTGAAGCTTCATATTCACTGTACAGACATGAGAGTCTGTGCAAGAAACAAAATCTGCATATTTCCTAAAATGTTTAACTACTCCTTTAACAAATGTCCTCATAGGAGGGGGGAGTGGGGGTGGTGGAGCTGTGGAGACAATCGATAAATGTGAATGCAACTGTAATTAAACTGCGGACAAAGGCGTATAAGGATCGTAGGGCTCTCTATAGCACTCTAGTCATCCACACTTAAAGATATTTCTCATCTCTGAATTATTTGAACCTCCTTTCACATTTACACTATAACGGATGAATATGCTGTCCTGATGCAACCCTTTCCTCCCTTAAATGAACAGCGCTGACGTCAGTCCAAACCCTCACCTGTCTACCACAGTGCAGTCCATAGCATGATGTAACTGAGAGAGGATGTATGTGTCTGCTCCTGGAGGTGTGTAGCCTTGTAGTCAGAGTGACACCCAGTGGACAAATTGAGCAGCTCAGTTTCCTGTGTTTAAAAACCCTCAGTGGGGAAAAAATAATACCTGCAGTTTTGCTCAGTGCTGATACATATGCATTCTTATAATTTGCTGGTATAACTATCTGCTGCTAATTTAACCTGTGGATGTGTCACATTTATCTTTGGAAACTACTTAACAGACTTGTCTGACTAAACTGCTGTGACCATTAGAAAAGGTATTAAATCCAGGTGTTTGGGATAATTAAATCTGCTTTAAGGACCTCTGGTGGCGGTGAAAACAGCTCGTTTGTACTCACCATTACCATCATGACACAGAGTGAAAATCGATTGGGAGGAAGAATCCGACTGGGGATTATTTAAAAAGGTGGATTATTGGATTTTTGAGAATATATGTTCCAAATAACAGGCTGATTTTCTTAATGTAAGAATTATTGTAAATTGTAATTAATGAAAAAGCCATGACTCCTGGCTTCCAGACACACAAACTACTTCAGAGGATTATGAAATTAAATTCCCTGAGAGAGGATCTACGAACTGCAAAAATCAACATGCACAGAGAGAACATTTCAACATATCCGAACCCAAGCAGACAGCGGTGCGATCAGTAAGTGGTCATGCTGATCTGGAAGAACATTGATCTCCAATAACTGCAGCACATCACACAGTCCAATGCAAGTTTGCATGCTCAGCATTTGCTGCACAGCCAGTCACTTTGCTGTCAAATCAGTACCATTACCATGCACACCGTGAAGTAAATCACTCAAGAAATGTGATGCAATAGACTGAAATTGCTGAAGATTAAAGTTTGTTTTGTGGAAAGGAGCTGAAGAAAGAAGGGAGTTTTGACCTCCCAAAAAAGTGACTGAATGTCCCCAAAATCAAAGTAACTGAAGAGAGAAAAAAAGAGAAAATGAAAAAAAAAAGAAAGACATATTCTCAAAATATTCCCAAAAAGGATAGAGATGAAAGGACCCGCCTCGTGAGGGAAGGCAGACAGCGGCGTGAACATACCAAACATGCCAATCGGCACACTGCCGGGGGACAGGGGTGGTTTTCGATGGTGGTGGTGCGTGCGGACGTAGTCCCGCAGGTTGGGGGCGCTACAGGACACCCCGAGGGCGGAGGCACTGAAGAGGCCAGAGCAGAGCGAGCCTGTGTAAGGAAAAGCTGGAGGGGAGGGAAGGTGTGCGGGATGAAGGGATGGGTGGAACGGGTGGGTGGGAGTGGAGGTGTGATCGGATGTTATTAGTTTTTGAGCACACACCATGCCGTTATTACTTATAACAAACTGTTGCTATGGGGAGTTTCTGGCATGAGTGTGTGCACATCTCAAATAAAATGTGAAAATAAAACTATAATTCAGGTTATTTTCATCTTCTAAATTCAACTGTGAAAGAAACCATTTCAAATAATAGTTTATGATAACAGTCTTAAAAGGTTTCAGAGTAACTGAGTTATTCTACATGGCTGTTATTCCTTCCTGGAAACGATGACATGTTCGCTACAAGGTTTTCACAACATTGATCGCATCTATAAGACCTTTGTGTGTTTATGTGGGTATGTGTGTGTAAGTGTGCGTATGTGCAAACAAGAGTGCTTACAGGACAAATGTGTGTCTGTATGCAGAGTGCAGAAGGAGAGTTGTGACAAAAGGGCAAAGTGTGGAAATGGGATTTTTTTTTTTCAGACCCTTGCTGTGCATAAACACTCTGAAGTTGCAGTTATCGGTATCAAACAGCAATTTCTCATATTTGTAATCTACTGTTTAAATCAATATTGAGATTTTAGACCACATAGAATACAGGAGATTGTCTTTGGAGCTTGGTAGGGAAAAAAACAACCTAAAGAAGGCGCCAGTGTTGAGTGCGTCTCATTCTTTTTGTTCTATAAACAGCATGAAGGTATGAAAACCAGCTCACTAGCAGAGGTCGTCCCTGACACCTGCTGCTCTTGTCTGTGACCTGAACTGTCTTGTTGGCGTTGGTGATGAATGGGGAGGATTCCTCTCAACAACCTTACACTTACTATACATAACAAACTGACAGGCTCCACTCAGATAAAACCCAGGGGGCTTTAGTCGGAGCTCCTTTGATGACAAGTGAACACAGAACCCACTGCTGCTTTCAGCCTTGTGATAATTAAGCAATGAGTGACTCTACAATTAACGCATTTAGGGAGAAGTAGCGCTACACCATACTGCACTTTGAAAGTTCTTGTTAGTTGTTTCTTGTCTGCCTGGTGTTAATGACTACATAAAGCATTTATTAATGCTGCTGTTTTATTGCTGTTTTTAATCTTGTACTCTAATCCTATTCTATATTCTTTTACGTTTTATTTTAATTATCTGGTTTGCAGTCCTTAAAGGATTCAATCCTGGTTCAACCATGTAAAGAACTTTATAATGTTGTTTTAAAAAAGTGCTATATAAATAAAGTTTATTTTCATTATTACACATGATTGATTCTTCTTACTGGGGACACTTTGTATAAGCTACTCTGCTTTCTTACACAGCATATATCTATTTAGTTACATCATGATGTCTTAATACTAAAATAATCATATTAAACAAGAATGATATCTTTTTCTGGGGTGTATTGCTTTGTAACTGCATGCAAAAACATTACTCAGCATAACATACTGTATTAGGGCTGGGACTAATAATTATTTTCATTACTGATGAATCTGCCCATTATACCCTTGATTAATTGATCTATAAAAATGTCTATTAAATGTAATGTTTGAAATTAGTTATGTTTGACCAACAGTCCAAAACCTCAAGATATTCAGTTAAATCCTCATTATCCAGATGTTGGAACTAGGAAATATTTGGAAGTTTTCAGTTAAATTTTCTTGAACGATTAATCAGTTATCAAAATAGTCAATTAACTAATCTATTCACTGACTAATTGTTGCAGCCCTATACTGCATAAATGAATCCACTGCCCCTCTGGACTCTAAAGATAAAGACTGACTGATCAACATGATCAGCTTGATGAACATCAAGCTGTAAAGTGTGACATGGTGTAATGGAGCCGAGTGAATAAACTTCCATTGAAGCATAAGTGTCAAAATCCTTCCACTCCCCATTCACACACTCATGGTTTCATGGTTTTCTGCACACGTCTGGATTTAGATGACAGCCTTTCATGCTCGTGTGAGAGTCACTGTGTTAGCAGGTTGTTGGAGGTTAGATGCCCTTTGGGAACTGTACACACAGCCAAGCAAAAGTCCTTCAAGGGTTCTTTTCTTTGGGGTTAAATCTGATTAATGGACCGAGTGTGGTTCAGTTCTCTGATACAGCTGATTTGGAACATTTGAGGCATTTTAACATTTTCTGCGCACTTTGGTAGGGGTCAAAGAAACTATCTAAACATCTAACTTAAAAGGATTCACTGTTGCACTAAAAAAGGTTGTGCGCTTCGTACCAATTCCATACAACAAACTGAATCCAAGCATGTTTTATGTGTATTTACACAGAAAATTTTTTTGAGTGTGCTGTTGATGCACACAATTTTCCAACAATGCAAAACACACAAAGCTGCAAAAATGATCTTTGAAAACATAAAATTATTATTGTCTTAAATCTTTTGTTTTACCTATTTAAGTTTACTTTTGAATGACGTCCATTGGAGCATTTATTGCATAATTTCCTGCTAATACAAAATGGTAAATTCCAATTTATGACAATTAGGGTACATACTCTACAATGTATAACTGGTATTTAATATGGAATTGGGACTATTTATATTTCAAAGTCTGTCCTGCAATATAATTTATTTTCAAATTAATGTATTAAAATCACAAACACAGGTGACAGCGCCTTGTGATGAGATTTGATCTTCAAAGAAGACAGAAATAAGAAACAGAAACAGCTACCCTTTGTTGTCACTTTATCACCTTGAGGGCGTACCGGCACACCGCTGAACGCTATGCGACACCAGAGATCCTGCAGTCGGCTGTTAATGCGACTCTCCACGCTGACCTCTTGCCTACATATTTTGGAGTCTGATCCTGTTTGGCTGCTGCTAAGCCAAGCTGGGGCGAAAGTTATGTGACCATCAGAGAGACAGAGAGGGGGAGGGGGGGAGTGATGGAAAAGAAGGGAGGGAAAGAAAAACAGATCGAGAGATGTGGAAAGGTGGAAGGTTGAGGGAGAAGTCACAGCCAGGGCTTGTGATAGGAGAGGAACATTGATGACAGCTGGAGATGAATGTGTGAGGTCAGTGTGTCTGTTGGCAAAAACTCTCTCTCTCTCTCTCTCTCTCTCTCTCTTACCCTCTCTTCCCCCCCAACACACACACATACAGGTGTACAGATAACACACGCTCACACACCAGAGAAGAGGTGCCCACCTAGACCACTGGCTGGTTTGATCTCAGGAGACTGGCGCGAACACGAGGGGAAGAGTCGGTGGGATGTGGAGCCTTTGGATGACTGGGTGGGAGAGGTCTCAGAGAGGACCTGAGTGGGGCCATGGAGACCAGGGGTTAAGACTGAAATGGTTTCCCTAGTAGACCAGGGACCTGATGTCCCCCAATCACTTCAACAAAACCACAACACTTTGATATAAAAAGAAAAATAGAGCAAAGTAGGATGCACGACTGCTCAACTAAAGAGAGACTAAGTGTGATGCAGATGAAAATACCCAGTCCCATTCTTAAAGGGGACAGATTATACACATTAGCGAGCCAATATTTTTATTCTGGGACTCAACTGAAATATCTTTGCATTACTTAAAGTTCAAAAGGCTCCTTTATCTTTCACTGGCTCTTTATGCAGCCTCTGAGTTCAGCCTGTCTGAGCTCCTATCTCTTTAAGTCAGGGAGCATTTTTACATACATTCACCCCATGTTTTAGAAAATCTGACTATGTTTAAAATGTCAAAGATCATAACAGTATATAAATGACTGAAATAATACAAAAAGCATAATGTGTCCCCTTTAAATTATAAAATAGCATTATATCTGCATGTTGCAGAACTCTACAGTCTGGTACCTCCATGGAGCCGGTCTTGCGGTTGCGGATCATGGGTGACCTCCGTTGGATGTTGATGGGCTCAGAGACATTAAGTGCCTGGTCTGGTTGGTCCTGGGAGAGGTCCTCCAGACTACCCTGATTAGTCTTTTTGTCTTGATTCTGATTGGACAAAGAACATATGAAGGAAATCACTGACAGCTGCAGATAAACTTTACCTCAGACCTCAGAATTAAATGCTCTAACTAGATTATCTGTGCCAAATAATTTTATCACTTTAGTTTTTTTTCACATAAGACTAGTTTTATGAACTATATTACCTTTTTCTACAACAGTTTTCAAGAAAATCACACTAGTCTCATTTGTATGCAAATGGAAAGAGCAGCTTTGCATATAAATGATGAAATCTGACACTTCGTCGGCCATGGAAATGTGGTTCAAGTGTCAAAATTCTGTAATGTATTGTTCCAGAGCTACTGCAATTAAAACAATGTGTCTACACACAGACAGGCACATGCAAACACAACATAATTACTTGCATTCCATGTGCAAGTGTAGCAGAACATAAAAGTTTATGACAGTATGTAAAGCACATGACAATCGTCTGACAAACAACAATGAAACGCAAGAGAATTGAAGTATGTGACAGTACATACATTACAAAGTTATGATATTATGTCTGAAAGAAGACACACATAAAAGTAACCCACAAACACACACACATCATTTACATACCTCTGAGGAGGCTGGGCGGAAGCCGAAGCCGAGAGGTACATTTTCCTCATCTTCACATCCTTTGACTCCCGGACTGAAGTGGAGCTCCACATGAAAACGCTCCTCTGAAGAAGGATCCTGTTCACCACACACACACACACACACAAACACACACACACACACAAACACAGATTAGGAGAACAGCTCTTGAAAGTAACAGTGTCTGAAGATCATTCAATATTTTCTCTCTGTTCCTCTACACAGTGACACAGCTCTCAGTAGGCCGACCTTATTGTTGTCTTCATACAACATGATGACTATCTGCGTCATGTAGTTGAGTTCAGACACAGCACTCAGGTAGTCCATCGCCTGTTGCCACTGCTGGTCCTTCTCCTCCTGATACACACACACACACACACAAACATGAATACATGCAATTCTAAAACAAGACAAACACTCACATCAAATAAAACATCTGATAAAATGAAACAAACATAAAAACATGACAAAGCATAAAATGAACATCATTCCCAAATTCCCCTTTTCCCCCGAAACATTATAGTAGGAATGTCTATAAACTTTGACAGGAGGTATGAGGTATGTATACTGCATATTTTAAAAATAAAAATCAATAATCACAATTATTGATAAGATAATTTTCTAGTATATGTAATGATATTACAAATGTATGGGGAAAAATATTAAGAGCAAATCTCATTAGCTTTTAATGAGCTAATTACAATATTTTTGGAAACATTGATTTGGTTTTAAAAAGAAGAAAAATGTCTGGACAACGTGAATTCAACTTGAGAAAGTGTTTTCATCCTGATTGGAAAATGAACCTTCTTGCAATTATTACAACATGTGGAGTAATCTTTCATTTCTGGATCTGGTTTTAGTTAAATGATCATCAGCAGATATACAGAAAAAATGAACACTATCAGTCTGAGGAAAGCAAAACTGTCAGAGATGATAAAAACTAGAGCGTACATTCAGCAGTCCTCCGTAGCGGAAAACACTGAGCAGGGAGTGAACGTGGCTCTCGCTGGTGAAGTAGAGACGTGTGCGGACGTGACGACCGGGAGACATCACGCCTCGAGAATACCTAAACACCAGATGGCAGGAAATGACACAAACATTCAGTCAGCACGGCACCAGTAACTCATGATATACACAAACACGCACTGTGTTTACAGTATATGTCTGTAGGCTATATACATGTAAACATGTTTGTGTGTGTTTCAGTGCAGGTTTGTATTCTCACAGGGGATGCAGCTTGTTAACGGCTTCATCCTCATGAGTCCTCTGCAGGTCCAGCTGGATTTTCTTCATCAGAGGAACACAGTACGCCTGAGCGATGTCCAGTTTTTCCGCTCTGCTGATGCCATACTCCTACATGGCATCGAAGAACAAAGAAAAATATTCATTCATTTGCTTTTTTTCCACCTTATTCATTAACCTGGAAAGATGAGGCCTTATGCAAGCATGTTTTTGGGGCAGGAAGTAGGGAACCACACTGGGCACAGATTATCACTGGTAAATTCATGCAATGTGATCTTAATTTTAAAGTCTATGAGCTTTTGTTTTCTGTGACTTTCCAAAATGATTTTATACCACTTGCATGACCTGAGAACTCCACTGTGCTATTATTCAGGTCAGCAAATAATTAAATGTTCCCAGTGTGATGAATAAAGCTTTGTTTTGTGCTTAAAAGGGAAAATTGCTGGTTTTACAGCAACCATAAATGTCTGAAATTACTTGTAAAAGGCCTTCTGGTACTTTTCTCTAATGTAACCCATTTGTTAAAATCCATGACATTTCCCTACTGCTCTAGATGATTTAAGTACATAATTTAACAACCCGAACTTTGCTGTCTGGAATAAAACCAACTCTTGCAATACATTCAATATCCCAATATAACAAAATAATTATTAACTGATCATTTCATGTCTAGCCAAAGCACTATCTTCTGCACCAATGAGAGAACCTGAAATGGGCTACATAGCTAACCTGTGGTATGACGATGTCAGCCAGGGCTCGTGACAGTCTGAACAGCTCCAGCGTTTCCTCCAGACCAAGCGAGGCATTGTGCTGTGTGTCATATTTGATACAATCATAGATATCTGGGATCTTGCTGATGTCGTAGCGGCCATTCTTCATGCGGAAATCTCTTTCCAGTTTGGACCAGCGCTGCAACATTAGCTCCAACGTCTCACTGTGGTAGAGCTGCAGATCTGGGAAAAAGCAGAAGATAACTAATTGTTGTAAAGTTTAACAGTCACGAAATGAACAAACAGGTAAATATACTTGAAGCTTTACTACATGGACACATTTTAACCTTTCACTCAACTGTCTGATACATAACGACAAACTCCCACAGACCAAACTAAATATTTCTTCTTTAACATTTTGATCATTTGTCCTTCAAATCCAAATGTTTTAGCCACACTAGCAGCATTGCTCTGGAGATGTTAATTTCAGTGTGTCAGTCGGTCAGTTTGTCGGTCTACTACTCCAGACGGAAATATATTTTAAGGGAATCTATTATGCTTATTTCTATCTCTATATATTTTTTTCAATTGGGACTCTACTTGTGCTCCTTTGCATGAATCACAGTTAAAAAAAAAAAAAAATCTTATACTGGCCCTTCATGCAGCCCCTCAGTTCAGCCTCTGTCTGAAACAGACCGTTTTAGCTCCTGTCTCTTTAAAAGCCCCCCTCCCAATAAGCCCACTCTCTTCTGATTTGTAAGTTTGAACCAATGATAAACATAATAACTGCTTAGCATCAGCATGTTAGCATTGTGTACCTGATGACTTGGGGTCCTCCAGTCTCTTTCGGATTTGTGCGTTGAGGTTCTGGATGAGTGCGTACACTTTGTCACAGGTCTTGACGGGGTTCTGTAGGATGTTCATAGAGTTCACCAGCGATGGGCTGCCAGTTGGGGCCAACTGTGACACAGTGGACAGAGAAGGAAATAGATAAACATGTTCTTTATACCATTATGTGAAAGATTGTAGTCAGGAAGGACTTGGGTACATTTTATCACCAGTAAATACAAGAGCAGTTTTTACATGATAATATTTTCACAATACTTTGGATAAGTTGGAATATTTCAGCAATGGAGATTTGAAAGAGCACGTCCAACTATTCAAACAGAACATACTGGCAAACATGATATTGCACAAAGCACCAGATCAAATCAAGTCATTTTTATATTTTCATTTCAGCATCTCACGTTTACCTTCTGATAGTCCTCCTGTGTAAACTCCAGGTCCTTCTGCATGATATCATGCAGTCTGGCCTTCACCTTCTGTTGGCAGTCGGTCAGAGAGTCGCTGTCACTGTCCAGCAGTCCATTCATGTTAGCACTCTTCACCATCTGGACCAGGATTGGAGTCAGCTCCCCTTCGAGAGCCAGCAGTCCCTGCAGAGAAACCACAGTATGTGAAGTGAAGTCATCATTTTGACAATTCTACTCAGTGTTTAGAGAGAAATATAATACATACCATTCAAACTAGATTTTATCAGTTTAAGTGACTAAAAAGATTCATTTTCCACTCAGAAAACTTGAGATCTAAACCTTTTTCCCGCACCATAATCTTTTCTTTTCTTGGTCGGGATAAACTGCTTCATAAAATGACATGACTTCATAAAATCTCAGCATTTACTTTCTGACTAATCCATCCATTAGATATGGATTAAAAGCAAGTGTCTCAAGTCTTCGAAAGGATATACTAATCATAATCGTCGTCCCGAGATCTGTCTGATGCTCTCACTTGAGTGTGTTAGTAACACCATTTATACATAAAGTCCAGTCCTCCAGATACAGGGACAGTTACCTTGGCAAAAGCAGCGGCTGTCATCTGCACCCTGCCTTCGTCTGAGGCGTAGATCTTTAGGTCGTGGCGGTAAGTGCTGTGCAGGCGCAGGAGGCCACAACCAGGAAAGCCAGCGTAATCACCTTGAACATCGTAAAAAGAATAAAGCATCACAGTTTACATATTAGTTTAAAAAAAACATTAAAATATATTACAATATTATCTTTATAGAAACGGCTGAGTCGGGAGGTAGTTGAAAGAAAAGTTGATTGTACCCAAAAGACCACGGATTTCCATTAAAAATAGGCACACATCACCTGTGCACGTACAACGTCACTTTCAGTTCAAATGCAAGATCCTCATAATCAAACAGTGTTCAAAATGCTTTGTAAGCTTTTCACATGGCTCATTTCACTTAGTAATTGAATGATGTAGTTTATGCTAAAAAGAAAATGAAGTGAAAGTGAAGTGAACAGATGTTAAGTAAACCCCAAAATTACTGGAGACAGCTCCCGCGGAGATGAGATCAGACACTTCTGATTACCTACTAGGAGAGAGACGATAAAAAAAGTCTTTTAACATGCTTCACATATGGAAATTAATGTAATTTTATTAGGTGGATGCTACAGAGTCCATTTGGGGTCTGCTGAGAAAAATAAAGAAAAAAGATCCATGTGTAAATCTGTAATCTCAGTTAAGAAGTCTGTATGCACGGTTTTACCCTTGAATAACCAATCCATGCATGGATTTGTAAATTGCACCCCTGGATAGGCAATTGAAAAACATTTCAGTTTGAGACTGGCGAGGAAAAAGCTAACGTTAGTTTCCCAGGCTTCAATTGTTAGCCAAACTTTGTATCACAACAAAGTGAGAAACTTCCATTTACATTGCAACTGCTTATCCAACAATGAAGCGTCAAACAGGGTGAAGACATTTTAAAATGATTTAAATACAAAAATATAATATCATTATTAATAATATTATAATATTCAAAAATAATTTTTAAATTGTAGGGCAGTTTACAAACCCCTGGGCATGAATTCATAATTTGAGGACATGGATTATGAATCCAAAAGCATGGTTTGTAAACTGTGTGCAAAGATTTCTAATGTAGAGAACAGATATAGACATGGATCTTTTTTCTCCCTCTCACCTCTCAGGTGACCCTAAAGGGGGGCTCCATAGGATGCATACCAACGCTGCAGATCAAATCACACTGCTGCTTCATGCATTGTTTTTAGTGTAAAGCCAGATAGCAGGATGTTATACTATTACCTATCTTGGGTTATATGAGGGACCTGTTGGGAACTTACCCCTGTTCAGGTTAAAGTGGACTTTATAAAACAGTAACAGCTCAAAAACTCATGGGGGAAACTATGCAGTAGGATTAGTGTGAGATGATCCGCATTAGCTTACAACACTGCAGTCACTTTAGCGGTCTGGTTGCGTAACAACAAATGACCAAACGACTTTTGCTGTGATGGATCACCTAGGGTTCACATCAACGACGGCACAAACAATCCACAGCAATCTCAATGTAGGACACTAGCTTCCGGGCTAAACGAAACAAAATCACGATGAGATGAGAGATCAGAGTACGGTTAGTGGATGGAATGACAAATGCGCAGAATCAGAGAGAAGTGGAAGAGTGTCCAGGAAACCCTTCTCTTACCAAAGTCAATAGGGGACTCACAGCCAAGGGACCGGCGGTTACCGGCTAGTAGTTTACACAGTGCAACAACAGGTAAGAAAAGAAGAGCAGAGTTAATAGACAAAACTTGTGGTGGACACAAAGAGGAATGAAAACAACGGCTGGGATGAGGAAACAGCCTTCTTTTCAAAAGCAAAGCAACAAAGCGGACAGATTGTGTCTACTTTCAGTTCTGCTTCAGGTTTGCATGCACTATAAAACATAAAGCAGTAAGGAGGAAAGCTTGTAAAAAATTTAATTTATGAGCACAGAAGAACTGCTTGGTTAAAAGCTCTGCAAGATAAGTGGAGAGACAGAGTCACCAAAGTGTCACTGGTATGACAGGAGTGTCCACCTAAAGACTGCATATCAAACGGGTTAAGAGAAGAGGGTTAAAGGAAAATTTTTTGATTCATATGGATGTCCAATTAGTGATGATTATAAATGTAGTCAATTTAAGCAATAAATTCCTCAGTGTGTGGCGTGATGTATTGACCAAGAAAGCTCAGTTATCCTGTTTGTAAGGCTGCGGCCGCAGTGCCAACATGTGCCAGGATGCATTGAGTACAAGCTTATTCCTCTTACACAGCTAATGCAGCCACACTCTTGGCCTTTCACCACTTTCTTTGGCCATATACTCTTGCCTGAATTTTTTTTTTAAAGTGTAAATGTATCCTCATATCTTCATACTTAATGTCCTCTGCACTCATATTATGCAATACCATTTTCACTGTTGTAAATGTAGCT
Source organism: Scomber scombrus (assembly GCF_963691925.1). Taxonomy (NCBI): domain Eukaryota; kingdom Metazoa; phylum Chordata; class Actinopteri; order Scombriformes; family Scombridae; genus Scomber; species Scomber scombrus. The sequence goes on along the minus strand of NC_084975.1, from coordinate 7,371,713 downwards.
CGTTTGCGATAAGAAAAAAGAACAAGGACATTTTGTTTTTGAGCATCATTTAGAGCAAGCCCCCTGGCAACTAGAAAATGTCTCCACCTTTGAAATAGCTTGCAGTTCTTCCCTGACCCCGACTACATCACTGTAGACGTCAAATGACGGCACTGGTGCCAGAAAAACAACAGATTTCGCAGCTGCACCCCTAAGACACAGAGAACATCTGCAACAACTACAGGTGTTTTTCACAATAATTCAAATAGCTACAGATAAGGTTGAAACTGATGAAATGGTCCTTTAAAAGGGTGTCGTGTGCAGTCCTTCACTTGTTCAAAGTCTCAAACCTGTTTCAGAAACATGCTTTATTGCACCTGTGACTACAACCAACAGTGATGTCTTAGGGCCCTGAGGTACATCTGTCCATCACTGCAGCACGTTGAACCACTACAGGTTCAAAAGTCCATCATGAAGGCACAAAAGTTCATTTTTTTCCATGTGTATCTCAGTGTCACCTTTAATGTATAAAAGGAAAAATAACTTACTATACAACATATCTTGACCTGGTAACAGAGGCGTTGTAAGACATCAGTCTATTCTATTGTTGTAAAGGCAACACATTTTCTCAAACATCACATCCAGTGGGTGGTACCAGAAAAGTAATAGTGGCAGCACGGAGCCTGAAAGTCTGTCTTGTTGACTCTAATTTAACCCTCCTCACCTTCTTTGACAGTATATGCAATGTTAGATATGGTATAGTATGGTAGTGCTTTCAGTTACTGAAAAGATGGGCTTGAAATAAAGCTTTAGAAGCAATGAAAGGTGCATGTGGGAGGACAGACAACGACAGTTTATTTTCTTAGATTTTTGATCATATTTGTGCATTTGTGGATGTCTATGTGAGTTTTGCAAATAGGTAGGTGTGTATGTTTCTGTAGGTGTGTGTGTGTGTGTGTGTGTGTGTGTGTGTGTGTGTGTGTGTGTGTGTGTGTGTGTGTGTGTGTGTGTGTGTGTGTGTGTGTGTGTGTGTGTGTGTGTGTGTGCATCTGTAAACAAAATTCAAAAGCAATAACGGTCACGTTGAGTTTTGAGAGATGATTTCAAAACAGGAAGATTCAGTGAATTCAATTGATTAATTTGACAAAACCAGTATTACATCAGATCCAAAGTAGAAGGGACCCCTCGGAAGTACCTCTGTTTGCTAACATTATTGTTGGTGTGTGTGTGTCCGGTGAGTACCTTGACCTCCAGGGTACATGCAGCGAAAGGCCCTGCCCAGCTCCTCAGCCTGAACCCGGCCTGCAGGTGTTAGCTCTCCGCCCCACTTCAGGACCAGCAGCAGAGATGGGCTGTCCTTCTTACAGTCTGAACAGCAACAGAAAGTTTTATTAAAAATGTTATCAGATGTTGTATTTGTGCCTATGAACAATAATCAATACATTTTGTGCATTCACATGATGAATCTTTAATCTGGCAAGCTGCATAAAACAAATGTAACACTGTAAATATCAGAATTTCTTTAATTTGACATTTATTTTTAGTGACTGCTGAGGCTCAGAGTGTCGCAACACTTATTTGTGTCTTCAGTTTCATTTTGCCAATAACAACAAAAAATATATTTATAGTCTCAAGCGGCAATAAACAGGTCCAACAATCACAAAAGGCAATCTTCATCGTAACATGACCTTCAGAAGAATTTGAAAACGTGCCACATACATAAATTGCCACATGGTTGGCAAGTTGGAATTGGACACCCTGGGACTTGAACCAGAGACCTTTGTTTCCCCCAGAGACAGTGACTTACTGACTCTGCAATGGGGGGAAATGGTGTCCACAAACCTTGTTACAACTTGAAGCAATGCCATCACATGTGCAAAATTTGGATAATTTTGTACTTCACACAAAAATCACACGTCATTCTGCTGGTTTCGAGTGGATTGTCAATTATTTTGGTGTGATCAAACACATGGCTAAACAGAAAGTGCTGTGAATGCATGCAGTACAAATTATAACAACATATTGAATATCACTGTGGACTCACAGCTGGACTGATCTGAACAGCATTTGAAACACTTGATATCTGGTATCCAAAGAATGTCTGTTTGTTGTTTTGGTAGCATATGACTTGTAAAAATATAATTAATAGATTTTTTCATATTTTGACAAATATAGAGTTACAGACCTCTGAACTGACTATAGGTTGCAGTGAGGCACAATTTTGTCACAATTCAGTGAATGTGCAAGAAAAAATATCAGCTCTGTAACACATACAGGTTATTTACTTTGATTATTTTAAGTCTAAGAATGTATATTTGTTATAATAAACTTTGCTCACTTTAATCATCATTATGAAATGTTATGCATTGGCTATCACCCTACACCATGCAAACCGAATTCTGTACATAAACTTTTCACATGTGTGGCGCCCCCTAGTGGCAGAATGACCTGTGTTGCGAAGCTCAGACCTAGCATCCGATCACATGCACCAAGTTTTATTGCAATCACTTTAGACATTTCTTTAAACAATATTATTTTGCAGTTTGTTCTCTATGTTGTAATAGATTAATGTCATCTCTTTCCATGTGATACTCCAAACAAAACAAAAAAACTAATGTAGAAATAAGCACTGACTGCGTGAACTCTGTGTGTGTTTGTACCTTCTTCTTCACTGGAGGCTTTAGGTTGGCCGTGACGCAGGTAGGTCAGCTGGACTTTCCTGTTGATACCTGAGAAATGACCGTACCTGGTGGGAATCAACACACACACACACACACACACACACACACACACACACACAAACACAAAGCAGACACAACCAATTTTGATATGCACATATACACGGACAGTGAGCACACATACATACACACAAACATTTTATCCCATCTCCAAGAATTTTGTTTAGATATTTAACTCAATTTGCCAAACACACATCTGACTTCCATTCCATATTGATATCAAAATGAAGCTCAAAAAGTAAGGGCAAGGCAACGACTTTGTCTAATGTGACACACTGATCACACACACAGTATTAGCAGGTGGGTTTAATGACAATTCAGTCACTCAGGAGCTATTTTGAAGCAGCTGAGGATCAGTAAGTACAACTGATGGACCTCCAATGATTTCAATGTGTGTTTGTGTACATGTGAATGTGTGCCTGTGATCATTAAAAAAAAGACAGAGAGAAAGTATAATGGTGTGTGCGTGACTGCTTTTAAAATGGTGCCAGGTGAAAATCAATGCCAATTCTAATCCTGTTCTAGTACTTAAAAGTCAAACACACAGCTGATATCTGATCTTGGACTTCCAGACATTTTTATTTATTTATTTTTTGCTGTACTCATTCCAAGTTTCTCTGGATAAGATCCCCAGCACATGACTGAAATGAGTATAAATCCTGACAGCGGGCAGGAGGAAGGAAGACATTAGGTGATTTAGATTCCAGTTGATATGTGATCACGATGGCATGCACACAAAGTAGCACAGCACACTCTGATGTACACATAGAAACACAGTGAAATCATCAAAGACATTTAACTGTGTATGTGTCCAGTGTTAATGGCTAAAAATGAATGGATATTAATGGAACTTGTGCACTCAGTGTACAAAACATTAGGAATACCCTTCAAATATTAAGTCAAACTTCTAATCTTGCACAAATGCATCTAACCTGCATTCTTTACTTTATTTATACATGTTCATCTACCATTATCGTTCATATATATTCACCTCCTCTGTCCGAAAGAGAGTATGTGTTCCTAATATTTTGTACACAGTCTAATTAGACTACAGAAAGGACCTCATCCTTTAATAGGAGAAGGGAGACGCGTACTGAGTTTCAATTAAGCTGGATTCCCTTTTGGAGAGAAAAAGGAGGGATGGGTGGGCAGGAAGAAAAGAGGGGACAGAGGAGGGAAGAAAATATAAAAGATAAGAGTTAGAGACAAAAGAGGGAGGGAGCGATTCAACGTAATCATGTATGTGGATGTGAGTAAGATGACTGAACCGTTGTGGAGTGTTGAAAAATGAAAGCTAGAGTCACAGATGAGAGTGGATGACTGAAGGTGAATGAATGATGATGATTTGAAACTAGAGGATGGTGTGTGTTTGTATAAGTGATGACATGTGTTTGATTGATATTAAGATATCACTCACATCTCCAGGACAGTCTTGAGTTGCTCCAGTTTAGACTTCTTCTCCTCTATCTCACAGTCGGTGTGCTGGCCAAGTTCGACCAACAGCAGGCGGGCGATATCCAACACTTCCTGCAAACACAGAGGAAGTTACCCCTTAATTTGACTGTTATCTTTAATTTCACTATGCAGACTAAACACACACGGAGTGCTCTGATTAACATGAAGTGAAAACCACGTGAAAGACAAGACAATGAAGATGACACAGTGACAGGATGAATGCAGTGTGCGTGAGTGTATTTAGACAACAAAACGACGATGCTTTGTCATCCATAATAATTAAGAAGCTCGATAGGCGGGAATTAAACTGTCCTCTCTGAAACCATTCATTATTCTTAAAAAAGATTTAGTCATCATCTGCAACAAAACATCAATTAAGGTTGCAGAAGAAAGAGAGGATGTTTGGGGAAAAACAAGCAAGGCATGGCAAATTTATTAGAATAGCACATTTCAACAACAAGGCGACTCAAAGTTTTACACATAAAACATAAAATGCATCAAGACAGAATATAAAAGCAACACATGGTAAAATAAAAAGACATTTAAATATGATTAAAAGTGTTAAATTGGAAGTAAAATCAAGCTTAAATAGAGTGATACAGATAAAAACAGGAGAATAAAAAGTCACAATGCAGTGTGAGATATTAATCCTAAAATTGTGATTTAATAGAAAAGTAACATCAACCTCACCTGTAACTGTTTTGGCTTCTTCAGCTTTAGTTTTCCTGATTTGTAGCCTCCATACTTCTCAAACAACTCAAAGAATCTATGCAAGAAAAACAGATTAAATAGTTAGAATAAAAGGAAAAGGAAACTATTAGATTGGTTGGAGGAAAAAAGTATTTAAAGTGAAATGCTTTTGACATTTTGATTTATTGCTTAATAAAAAATAGGTAAAGAGCGACAGGCTGAAGTTTATCCTGACATGTAATACAGTTACAACCTGAAATGTTCTGTGAAGTAGACTCACTAGATGCAAACACTTATAAATATAGAAGGAATAGAGGGATGCTTAGTCCTTCAGTTTTGGGCATTTCAACAAGAATTTAAATAAATTTGTCCTCACATGTCACATCACATCTTGTTCCTTATGCAGTATTTTATAAGATGAGGTAAACTGTACACTGATATCTTTTGTTTTGCTTTAGCTAAAAAATATGCTGAAAGAAAGAATCCTTACAGAGGATGTCGAACTTCCATCTTCATCTTTTGCTTTGGTGTGCGGTCTCCATGGCGGATGATGGCGATAACACAGCGCAGCTCCATCCTGAGTAAGCAACAGAGAGGGAGTTATTTCCTCAGATGCGCAGTTATTTCTCCAACCTACCTCGATAAACCAGCACTAAGACTTTAACTGACACTGAAAAAGTAATGCTCAGTCATCAGATCTAAAGTCTCATCTATCCGGGATTAAGTCTGACGCTCTTAATGTCGGATAGATGAGACTTCAGATCTCATGACTGAGTCTCTGAGTATGTGAGTGTCAGTCTGTATGTGATCCTGTGTTACTGTGTGTTAATGCGTGAAGGGTTTTTCCTTGCTTTTTTCTGGAGCATGGCCATGCAATCTTTTTTTATTACTCATTCATAATGATGTTAAACAAATAAATATTGGTGAAATAATTAACTTCAAGAAAAGTACTTTCAGACAATGTGTTCATTTTCAAAAACATTTAAGACATTATTTTAAATATTTCAACCTTTGCAAACTATCACAATGACACACAGTATTGTATTTGAGCGTATCATATTATGTCATATCATATGCTCAAGTAGCTAAGCACCAAAATTGTCTTTTACATTCTGCTCAGGAACCAGACACCATATAACCAATACTTTGTTTTTCAGTACGTACATGGTTCCTGAGGTTGTTGGGACAATGGGGATATCTTCAGCTTCCATCGGGATGGACCAGGGGATGTGAAACTGTGGGGCTAACTCTCTCATCACCATGTTCCTGGTAAAGGCACAGACGTATAATTGATTTTATGGCACAAAAAAACTTTCTATACAGAAAAAAAAATTGAAGGTAATTGTAAAATTGGACAAAACACAGAACAGGTCTTGAAGACATTTGATATTTCAACTTAATGCTTTGGTTTGTCTTTATTCTGGAGTTCATTATTTTCAGTGTTCAACTACAACTAAATAGTTGTATTACATAATATGTTTAAACTGTGTATCTGTATATGTGTATTTTCTGTTCTGGCTGTCTGAATGTGAATATAAAACTCCTGTTTCATGCCGTAAGTCAATATTAATCACATGAAAGCTGAGGTGACCTACCCCAGGACTTTGGCACAGTCATCGTAGTATTTCATGGAGTTTTTGACAAAACTGAAGCCGTTGACGTCACAGACGAAGGAGTGTCCGTTGGCTCTGAGTAGGTCAAACCCACAAACTGTTTGCTAAAGTCACACACAAGAAATTAGAGATGGTATCAGCCATAATGTTATTAGACAGAGGTAACATGATGGTTATAAACAAAAACAGATCCAAGTTCTGCAAATCTGAAGAGCACAGTTACTGTACTGTATAGTTTGAGCTTTTGATAAGATGCAACAGCTAACGTTTTGACATGAAGCTTATATTCATCAAAGTAAACACACGCAGCTGAAATCAAATCATTTTAAAGACTCAAATGATGCATAAAAATCAATGAAAAGATTGTCTATTTGATTTTCGGTCCCATGTTTGTATGTTATCTTGTTTGTGGACATCATTGTGCTCTTCTCTGAGACACAAAGAGATAACAGATGTTCCAAAAATAGATTATTTTATCAGCAGTTATGATAGTAATGCATTTTTTCTAGTAATATAGCATATCTTAACAGCAGTTGGATAAAAGGTTTATGCTTATCAGGATTACAACGCAACTAGAAAATTTCCCATTTGCATCATTATCTTTATTTTGAGAATACTGTGTTGTGTAGAGGTGGATTTGTACTACAAAGAACACACGATTAGATATATTGTGACTCGCAATGTAGTCGCCTTTACTTGTTTGTTTTGAGTCCTACTGTATGTGGTTTCTGTAATTTACTGAGTTATCCATTGTCTTAATGTTTCCTAATTACAGGATTGTATAATATTGGTTTAAGCAGTGAGTTATGAATAATTCTGGTGGTGAGCTTTAAAATGCTTTTGGCAAATCTTTTATAGCAGATATACACGTGTAAAGAGATACTGTATTTAATTTGTAAGGAAAATATCAAAAGCTTATCCACATTTGGAGTTCAGTTACTGAGGGCTCACAACTGTCTGTATTTACAACAATTGTTTAAAACATATTTTCTCCTTACTGTCAAATGGGTTTAATGGGCTGATAACACACAGTCTAACTGTCTCATGCAACTAAACACAAGTTAATGCAATGTTTGTGTTAGGCTGAAATTTATTACTGGACATAAAAACAGTACCCAGAGCAATTTTTGAACACTAATGGCAAAGGAAGCAATAAAAGAAGACAAGAGGAAGACTACAAGCGGATAAATAGTGCAATTTTTAAAAGAATGCATGTTTTTTGACAATCTCAAACTAGACTTGTGTGTACTGTCCTATCAGCCTGCTACATGGCACCATAAGTGGTTCCAGTTTAGTTTAGTGACTGAGGTTTACCTTGAAGGCCATGCAGACCTTACGGGCCACTAGTTTCTCCATGGCAGTCAGCATTACAGGGTATCGGATCTCCTTCCCTTCGCTATCTCTCTCTACCTTCCCGTCCAGCGCAGGAGACTTCCGAGCCTCCGCATGAGCGTAGTCTGGACCCACAGTGTAAACCTGGGATGTCGACACAAACACAGAAAATGTCTCAGAGATGTTTATGATTTCCGCACCTCACAAACTGAGTAAATGCATAATTCATCAATAAGGTGCAAGAATCAATATAAAGCAGGTATACATCCACACAATAACAATAACAGCAGTACCTTCACATCAGTACCATCTGTGGGCATGAACTCCTCGTAGATGTAGGATCCAGTCTTTCGTACGCTGCTTTCTGGGGAGTACACACTGCTCCGACTTCCGATCTATAGCAAAGACAGAGAAAAAGAAGGATATTTAAAAAGGAGTTCAGGACCAAACCTGTAAATTAAGATTTTATTGCACCTCATTAACCAACCTTTATGCCATGCTTAAAGTACTTTGTGTCTTTTTTTTTTAAAGTGGCTGCAAAGATAAAGTGACTGTCCAATTACCAAGGCAGTAAAAGCCAAATGTCCTCTCAGTGTGACCTTTTATAATATCAAAATATTACATTTTCTGTTTTGTCAATGAATAAATTCCTCAAGTCAAAGAATAACTAGGATAATCCATTGAGTATTAATGCAGTTTTTTAGGAAGTCCTGGTCCATATATTAAAAAACAACCAATAAGACAATCATATAGTCTGTTATTCTGGTGTTCTGCCCAGATTTCAGTTTACTCTCATATCAACACATTTATTGACAAGGAAATCGTTATGTAGCTTAACACATTGATCTTGTAAGTGCTTATGAAAGGAAAAGTTTAGAAGTCAATGTGTTCAGAAGCAGACTGCTGAACTCCTGCTTCCTTGGATCAGAGTATCTGCCGATGACTGGACTTTTTTTTTTGTCGAGTTGCTTTGGAGGCAGTTACCTTTCTGAAGAGTCTCTGGCTGCCCCCTCCAGCAGATGTCGGGTAATAGATGTACACATTGTGGTCCTCAGCACACACAGGTTTCTCAACAAAAGGTTTAGGGAACACCTCCCCATTCACCTCAACATGGTCCTCCGCCTCCACCAGGTTACACTCTGAAAGGAAACGTCTTTATTTTTACATTTGTTTCACTGGGAATTAAAAAAAAGGTTTAACACACAAACTAAAATAAAGTAACACAGTTGCTGGAGACAAGGGAGAAGCAAAAATAAGCTTCCTTTTTTGCATGAATGTACAAATCAACCCATGTCTCCCTGATGTTTTTAACTATTGACAAACTGGTCAATACCACTCTGACAGGTCTTATTCATTCTCCACCTCAGAACACTTAAAGACATCAATATAAGACATCATTGAATGTCAGTTAACCACGACAGCAAGTGTTTCTGTGATAACCTGACGTGCCAGATGGTTTGTCACACAGAAACATCTGAGAAGTCGTCCTTGGAAAGTGTTTGGAAAAGGGCAGGCGCTTTCAAAAAGTACTAGGCAGGTAATTGGATGAACGATATGTCTATCAACCACTGGTGGTTCGTACAGAAGCACATAACTTGAAGCCTGAAAAGATGGATTATCGAGTGAATCCAGCTGCCTTGCAAGGTAATTCATTCGACACCCTCTGATAGAATTAATCCATTTATAATTTGTCATATCTAGCTTTTATCTAATCTGGAAGTCTCCTGAGAAACAACGGATAGACCTCGCTAAAATGGAGGGATAAAATTAAAGACCTTCTCAATTCAAAAATGTGTTTTGTCTTTTGTCGCTTCACTGTGAAGAATGAGAATGATTTATATGCACAGTTTGAGGCTTTTTTCACATTAATCTGCTGAAGGAAGAAAGCTTCTTGGAGCTCACCTTAAATTTCTTTTTAAGACGTATACCTACGAGCACGATTTATAACATCACAGATAGTTTGGAGCCCAGTATGCAACTAACACAAGAGTGATTTGAGCCCCCAGTGCATAAACACTGAGAAAGGACTTTATAATGAAGAAACAGATTTCTTGTATCCAGCAGTTAAACTT